>NC_034411.1:90017948-90168882 GCF_002078875.1 Numida meleagris | reverse complement strand
CAAGCCACAAACCAAACCCTGAAGCTTGTTTCAAAATATATTATCATATTGTTTCTTAAACCATTGTCTTCATCTATTGACTTGCTTTTTACTGAGGGCTGAATCAGTTCCTGTGTCAGGTGGACTTTGTCAATCAAAAGAACAACTAACTGCACATGATCTAGGAATGCCTTAGTGAAGACTTCATTGCAACACTTCATAATTTTGAGCATTTACTTATCACCAGGTTAAAAATTAATATCTTCTAATCACAGATTCATAGAATCATTAAGGTTGGAAGAGACATCTAAGATCATTGTCCAACCACTATCAATATTGCCCACTAAATCATGTCCCTAAGTACTACATCTATCCTTTCCTTAAATACCTCCAGGTATAGTGACTCCACTATCTCCCTGGGCAACCTGTTCCAACGCCCAACCACGAGAAATCCTTTCTAATATCCAATCCACCCACAGCAAGTTTGTTGATGACAGAAAGCTCAAAGAAGTGACTGACAAACTGGAAAGCTGTGCTACCATTCAACAAGATCTGGACAGACCAAAGACTTGGGCTGGGAGGAATCCGATGAGGTTTAACAAGAGCAAGTGTAGAGTCTTGCACCTGGGGGAGGAATAACTGCATGCATCAGTACAGGTTAGAGGATGACCTGCTGGAGAGGAGCTCTGCAGAAAAGAACCTGGGGGCCCTGATGGACAACAGAATGGCCATGAGCAAACAGTATGCCCTTGTGGCCAAGAAGGGCAATGGGATCCCGGGGTGCATTAAAAAGAGCATGGCCAGCAGGTCAAGGGAGGTGATCCTCCCCCTCTACTCTGACTTGGTGAAGCCACATTTAGACTACTGTGTCCAGTTCTGCACGCCCCAGTTCAAAAAAGACAGGGATCTCCTGGAAAGAATCCAGTGGAGGGCCACAAAGATGATTAAGGGCCTGGAACATCTCCTTTATGAGGAAAGACTGAGTAACCTGGGTCTGTTCAGCCTGGGAAAAAGAAGATTGAGGAGGGGTATGATTAATGTTTATTACTATCTAAAGGGAGGTGGGAGGCAAATGGATGAGGCCAGGTTCTTCTCAGTGGTGTGCAGCAACAGGACAAGGAGTAATGGCCTAAAACTTGAACATGGGAAGTTCCATACAAACACATTAAAATTTCTTTACAGAAAGGCTGATGGAGCACTGGAACAGGTTGCCCAGAGGGGTTGTGGAGTCTCCTTCTATGGAGATATTCAAGACCCATCTGGATGCCTACCTGTGCAACGTATTTTAGGGTACCTGCTTTAACAGGGGGTTGGACTTCATCTCTTGAGGTCCCTTCTAACCCCTGCAATTCTGTGACTCTGTGATCCAAACTTCCCCTGGTACGAGTGGAGGCCATTGCCTCTTGTCCTATTACTGTTACCTGGGAGAAGAGGCTGATAGCTCCAACCTCTCCACATCTCCTTCCAGCTAGTTTGGGAGAGGTCTTTCCTGATTATCCTCTTCTCCAGACTATACAATCCCAGTTCCCTCAGCCGCTCCATATAAGACTTGTGCTCCAGATCCCTCACAGCTTCATTGCCCTTCTCTGGACACACTCCAGGACCTCAGTGTCTTTCTTGTAGTGAAGGGCCCAAAACTAAACACAGTACTCAAGATGAGGCCTTACCAGAACTGAGTACAGGGACAAGATCACCTCCCTAGTCCTGCTGGCTGTATTAGTTCTCATAATAGCCAGGATGCTGTTGGCCTTCTTGGCCACCCGGGCACACCGCCAGTCGATGTTCAGCCGAGCACTGACCAACACCCTTATGTCCATTTCCTCTGCACAGCCCTACCCTCTCCCCCAGGCCTGTATAGCATTGCATGGCATTGCTGTGATCAGTGTGCAGGACCCGACACTTAATCTTGTTGAACTTCATACTATTGGCCTCAGCCCAGTGATTCAGCCTCTCCAGATCCCTCTGAAGGGCTTTCCTACCCTCAGGCAGATCGACACATCCCCCAAAGCTTGGAATCACGTGCAAACTTACTGCATGTTTGCACACGTTTCTCATCCAAATCATCAAAAAAGATATTAAACAAGATGGGCCTAATAACAACCCCTGGGCATGCCAGCTGATTTAACTCCGTCACCACCACTCTCTGGGCCTAGCCTTCCATCCAGTTCTTTTTTTCCAGAAAAGAGGGTACATGTCCAAGTCATGGGCTGCCAGCTTCTCCAGAATACTGTGGGAGACAGCGTCAAAGGCTTTGCTGTAGGCAGACTATGGCAACAGCCTTTCCCTCATCCACCATGCAGGTCACCTAGTCATAGAAAGAGATGAGGTTGGTCAGGCAAGACCTGCCTTTTATGAACCCATGCTGGCTAGGTTTGATCCCCCATTTGTCCCCCACACGCTGAGTGATCTCTCTCAGTATGATCTGTTCCATAACCTTCCCTGGCACCAAGGTCAGACTGAGGTGTGTGGAGTTCCCTGGATCTTCCTTATGACCCTTCTTATAGATAGGTGTCACACTGGGAATCCTCCAGTCCTCTGGGACCTGTCCAGTTGACCAAGAAGACTGATAGATGGTGGAAAGCAGCTTGGCAATCACCACCACCAGATCCCTCTGCACCCTTAGGTGGATCCCATCTGGCTCCATGGACTTGTGACAGTCCAGGTGGAATAGCAAGTCTCTAATTGTTTTCAACCGGATCACGGGGAGTTTATTCTGCTCCCCACCACAGACTTCCAGGTCAGGAGGCTAAGTATCGCAAGGATAACTGGTCTGACTTTTTAAGACAGATGTAAAGAAAGCATTGAGAACCTCAGCCTTTTCTTTATCCTCAGTGGTCATGTTCCCTGCAACATCCAGTAAAGGATGGAGATTCTCCCTGGCCCTCTTCTTACTGTTAATATAATTGTAAAAATATTTTTTGTTGTTATTTACCACAGCAGCCAGCTTGAGCTCATATTGGGTTTTAGCCTTTCTGATCTACTCCCTGCATATGTTAGCAACTTCCTTGTACTCTCCTCAAGTTGCCTGTCCCTTCTTCCACAGGAGGTAAACTTTCTTTTTCTCCTTGAGTCTCAGCAAATGTTCCCTGTTCAGCTACACTGGTCTTATGCCCCACCAGCTCATCTTAAGGCACATGGGAACAGCCTGCTCCTGTGCCTTTAAGACTTCCCTCTTGAGGAGCATCCCGCCTTCCTGGACTCCTTTTCCCTTCAGAACTGATTCCCAGGGGACCCTCTCTACCACAGTCTTGAACAGTACAAAGTCTGCCTTGTGGATCCTCTTCCTGGCTTCACCAATGATTGAAAATTCTACCATTTTGTGGTAACTCTGCTCAGGACAGCCTCCCACATCTCCCACCAGTCTCTCTGTTCATGAACAGCAGGTCTAGTGGGGCACCTGCCCTGGTAGGCTCACTTACCAGCTGTGTCAGGAAGTTATCTTCCACACACTCCAGGAACCTCCTAGACTGCTTCCTCTGGGCTGTATTGCATTTCCAGCATTTATCAAGGAAGTTAAAGTCCCCCGGGAGAACAAGGGCTGGCAATCGCACAACTTCTGCCAGCCACTTGTAGAACACCTCATCCATCTCTTCATCTTGGTTAGGTGATCCTAGCAGGATCCCCTATCAGACCCCCACCAGGCTGTCCTCCTTGCTGGTCTTTCCCCTGCTCCTTACCCACAGGGACTCAACCTTATCATTTTGAGCCCCAAGCTCTACAACATCGAAACACTCTCTAACAAAGAGAGCCATGTGACCACACCTCCTTCCTTGCCTATCCCTTCTGAAGATCTTATAGCCACCCATTGCAGCACTCCAGTCATGGGAGTGACCCCACTGTGTTTCCATAACAGCAACTGAGTTATAGTTTGCCTGTTGCATAAATCTTTTTCAAAGAGTTTTAAATATAATTCAGCTTACATATTTACTATTTAATAGTTTGACACAATTTAGTTCTAAATATTTATTGAAATAGTCTTTCAACATACAGTATCAAGAAATCTGCTACTAAAATTGCAAAACCAAGTTTTATACAAGCGGTACATGTGTGTATACATACACAGACAAAACTAGCTTGCAGAATGAAGCATTCAAAGTTATCAAACTTGGGATACTTACACTCTTTAAAATTATTTTATCAAAATTAAATGGGTATCATTTAGCTTACTCTAGAAGAAGGAAGAGTTCACTGTAGGAAGCGGAAACCAAAAAAAATGCACATTGCAAGGTCATTTAATGCCTTGTAATAAAGCCATATTTATACGTAAAGGCCTCAAATATAGTACTTTAAGAATCTACATGGGATAGAATGTTTGAGTAGTTACCTGCTGGCAACTTTCTTGTTGAGACTAGTAGAGATTTAAAAAATAACCTTATTGGCTTATAGAAATAAAGCTGTTATATTTGTTTGCTTAGCATGTAGAAACCTGTATTTCCACAGAATCAGAGGATAACAGGAAATCTCTTTTCCTTTATATGTACGTTTCAGTATCTGTGCACTCAAATCTTCGCAATATTTCCAGATAAAATGCTTGTAAAACAAGAACACTGTAGATTTCAAAAGTGTATCAAATATTTACCCAATTGTGTCTGTCAGTCTCTAAGGATGTGCAAAACTGTATTGGATTGCACAGCTTTGAAAATCATTTGGGAGTACTCAGCAACTTTAAAACTCTAATACATCTCCCACATTGAGATTGATATTTTAATTTTCTTGTACAGGTAATAGCAAAAGATTGATGGATTTTATTTTTAGTGTGCTTACTTTTATTATGAAGTATGTAATAAATGTCTTGCCGTTGGTTATAAGACCATAAAAGTCAATACTGTAAAAACAATGCCAGAAAACTCTCAAGCAAAAAAAAGTAATCTGAAGTTAAAGCTAAAACTTTGTTTCCCAATACTTGTTTTGCCTCAGATGTCCCACTCACTTTTCTAGATGAGCTGAGATTAGTGAACAATATCTCTTGATTTTACTTTGCTCTTCTTGAGCTTGGACAAGAAAGAACAAGCTGAGTGTAACAGTCCAGGAAGAGGCTATAAAAAGCATTTGAGACTGTACAATATTTATAAATGGAAACTTTCCTAGCTAGCAGAGATCAAAAGTCATTAGTCATATTTTAAAAAATATATATATCAAAATTATGCTTTTCCACCCCCTTGAAAAAATTCAGTTTTCTATGGTCTTCCAATTTGTCAGAATGATAACAAGTGTATGCAACACTTGCTTCCTGACCTTCTCATTATGTCATAGATAATTCTGACTTCCTGGCAACAAAGGAAAGCCCACTTTCCCAACTATCCTTCCACAGAATTACTTCCAAACAATCAACAACAAAAATATAATCAGAAAATTACTTCTGACTCACCACTTCAACTATAAACCAAGCAAGCAAGCAAATGCTTTTTATTTTAAAACAGACTTTTGTGTATTCCATTAGACAAAGGACTTACACTCATTAAAAATAAATAAATCACATTCATCCTGTGCTTGAAATCCCATATGATGTGAAGGTAAAAACAGTATATCTGTGGATCAAACAAGGTACAAATCAAAGAAAGATAATAATCTGCTAAGATTCCATATGGAGTCCTGAATACAAATCTGATTTATCGTTGTTCAAATAAGAGCAATTCAATCTGACAGAAATGCTGAACAGAGCTACTGAAGTGATCAAGGGGCTGAAGAGCATTTAAGACGACACTGGAAGACTTACAGATTTCATCTGAAAAAATAAAGACTAGAATATGATTGCTATTAAGACTCTGGAAGGCAAACATCAGGTCACAAGAAATATTTATAAACTGATGGCAGGCCTGGGACAAAAAATAAAAGAGTATAAACTAATCACCATTAAAAGCAGGTTGAAAACTATGAGCATTCTTCATAAAATGTGTTCGGACAAAATTTATGGGGCAGTTTCCATGCAGATACAGGGAGGAGACTGAAGGGAGTAGGACTAGTTCGAAGGTGAACCCAATTTATAAACCAATTTTAACTAAAAGTGACTTCCTATTGTTTAAGGAGTTTGACCAAGGAATGCAGAAGCTTCCTCATCCATCCCACCCAAGTGGAGAATAAAGCTCCCAGACTCCCAGTCAAACAATTCCTAATTAGTCAGCCTCACACCCCACAGAACTTTGTTTTTGACATTTCTTTTTCATTGAGACACTTGAAGTTGATTTTGAAAAAAGAAAAAAATGACTTATTTTACGTGAAAAAGCATGCTAATTTCAAGATGGAAGACAAGAACGTACCAAGACGCTGTCTTGATGCAGATATATGATTAACCAAAATATATTGCACAATCAAGATTTTATGTTCTTGTAACTATTAAAAAACAATTTTAAAAAGCAGTGGAAAATTTAAGGATTCATTTGTATCTTACTTAACTATTTATAAATTTTATGCATCCTACAATTTGAAGCCTTCTTTTTTGTAGTACTTTTTTTTTTTCCCAAAAACCTTTGAAACAAGAGCCTATCTGACCCATACTTAAAATTGTTACTGAGAGAACAAACTTTTATTTAGCAAGTGCAAACATGATGATAACAGAACACTTACTAAAATTGTAGACGTGAATTGTGGAACAGTTGAAGACAGATAACACAGACAGCAAGAGGGATATCACTCTCTCCAATGATTGGTGCTAAATCAGACTGGATTTTTGAACTATTAAGACCTGCCATATAAGAATTGCAAGTTTTAACAGAATAAGGAAGGAAGTTGCTCTTTTTTCAGTTACAAAGTTATAATCATACACGTATACAAATATATATACTAGAGATTATGTTTGATTAATTTGCCCTTGTGCAATCTGATCTAGTACTTGATCTAGCTTGTGGCAGGGGGGTTGGAATCCGATGATCCTTGAGGTCTCTTCCAACCCAAGCCATTCTGTGATTCTGTGATTAAACACAAGTGAAATGCTTTATCTATCAGGAAAATACATTCAAGATTTTTTAGTAATGAACAGATAAAGCTTAATGTTGAGTTCTGAATGACATAAAAAATTGAAAATGTGGAACAGCTTTTTCGTACCACCCTATTGTTCCCAAGGCTAAATATTTACAGGTCATTTACAGAACACTGAGAGTCTGAAAGAGATATCAAAAGTGAAAATGACAAATTAAATTTGAAAAAAATCAACTTATTGGAAATGCTGATGTTGATTTAAAGAGGTCGGCACTCCATTGCACTTGCAACTCCTTACTACTAAATAAGACAATATTTCTTCAAAATACACTAAATTACTTTTCATTCCCTTTATTTGTTATACTCTGATTTACTGTTTCCTGAGACCACAGCAAAGACTGGAAAACTGATCAAGCACCAGGAAGGATGCTGCTCCAGCTCAGGTACACACCTGCTGATGCTGTGGGAGCTTCCCAAGCTTCCCTCAACTCTTCTCTTCCTCCAGATATTTTGGTAAGTGGCACTCCATTGCCACCAGAGGCTTCAAATTTTTTGCTGTACACATAAGGCAAATTTTTAATGAGAATTCAATATGACATGCAGGCTTCCTGGTTATACCTGCTATTGAAAATTGAAGGAATTGAGACTCATACTTAGGTCCTAAAGTTGAGCGGCACGCACAAGTTATATCATGCAACTTCACCCTCTCATCTTGATCAAACTCAGTTGGCTTATACATTTGATGTCTGGAAAAAAGACTCTGTCCTGTCTTATTCCCTGACAAATATTATTATTAGCTAGGATTTGTCCTGGACATTGGCTAAAAACATACCAGGAACACACAATGTTAAATAGAATGGGAGACTGCGTTACAGTTCTCAAGCCCCTGCAGTTCTTTTCCCTTCAGTTTCCAGCAGGAGTAGTATTGTTATTTTTTTCCTCCCCCAGCTATTTAATACTTCTCTTTGATTTGTTGTGGGAATTCCTTGAGATAACAGAAATGCAGTAGTACCTTTTAAACCTTTTATCCATCTGTTCTTAAAATTGTCATCAGATTATTTGATTTATGAAGGCTTTCGTATGCTCACCATTTGCAGTCTGTTGCTTCAACAGGTGTCAGATAACTTATTACCTGCTTCAGTAACACAGAAAAACTGCAGTGTAAGAGAAGGACAATAATTTACTGTCTCCAATGCTTTTGCTATAAGAGAGTAATTACATTTATATAATTTGCTACCTGGGGAGTCCCCAGGTAACATACAGCTCGATGTTCTGTGTTGCACAGGCTTAAATAAAGCAGAGAAAGAACCACCTGTACTCTGCAGGTATCGAGTCTGAGAAAATTAAAGTAGCATTGATGACAATACCAGTCTTAATAATATTTTTAGTGAGGTCTGAGCTTATAATTTTTTTGTGAGGCAGTTGATTTAATAGTGACGAAAGGATTGCTGAGTTAACTGCTTTCATTTAGCAACGGGATGAGGGGAAATAGCTTTAAACTGGAAGAGGGTAGCTTTAGACTGGATATTAGGAAGAAGTTCTTTATTGTGAGGGTGGTGAGACACTGGAACAGGTTGCCCAGAGAGGTTGTGGATGCCCCCTTCCTGGAAGCATTCAAGGCCAGGCTGGATGGGGCTTTGCACAACCTGGTCTAGAGGGAGGTGTCCCTGCCTATAGCGGGGGGGTGGAGCTAGATGATCTTAAAGGTCTCTTCCAACCCAAACCATTCTATAATTTTATTATTCTGATTGTTCAGTCTGAAGAAGAGAAGGCTCCAGGCAAACCTGATAGGGGCCTTTCAGTTACAACAAACACCTGGTAAAAGACTTACAAAACTGAATGAAAGAGATAAAATAAGAAAGGTAAGGATAGAAAAACTCTACGTATTCAATTTGACATAAAGTTGATTGTTATTTATGTCATCCTAATTAGCCAGAAAAGGAGAATTTTAGGTGTTAAATACACAGCTTATAATTACTTTTTTTTTTTTCCCTAAACTTGTTTTCTCAGTAAAATGCAGTGGTACCTTCAGAGCATCTGGAGTATCTGTCACATAAGTACTTTAGAACTTTTTTTTTAGCTGACAAAATATGATATTTTTAGAGAAAAGGGTCTACAGCTCATTATGCAAACTCACACTTAAGTGAGTTTTTTTGTGTCGTCTTATTCAGTTTTGACACGAGAGCTTCAAAAGTTCAATCATAAATCCCAAAGGCTGAGTCATGCCAATCTGATGTCCTTGTAAGTTCATTAAGTGTGATCACTTTAAAAATCCTCCTGCACTGATGAAATAATGAGGCAGGGCTCTGGAAGAGGGCAATTGTTTAAATCCATTGCAAATCCAAATTGAAACAGTATTTCACATGTTAAAAATGCTTAGTACTATTCTATACTATAGAAGAAAATGAAGAAGTTTCACATTTCCTTAGTCAAATATACAATTCCGAAGAAGGAACAAGAAGATTAAACCTCAAGTATCAAAGCTTCTAAAAATAAAGAGTCCTGGAATTATTCCAAGAGTAAGATTATTGTTTACACACAGCTATTAATGTACAGATGTCACAGAAACCAAGCAAACGTATGCACATGTGGAAGCAGTTACTTGAAAATGCAGGCGAGTCTTTTACTACATTAACACAGAGGCAGTGCAGAAATTATCTAGACATATAGAAATACTTTCAAAACTAAGTCAGGTTCCATCTGTGTCACACAATGGAGCAGTATAAAGAGTTTGAAATTCGTGCTTTCGCAAAATACAGTGAAGTATGTATACAATAGGCAGAGTTGTGAAAGCCTCATAGAGAAGTTAGTAAAGTGCTTCCTCCTAGCAAATAAGTGGCTGTACAGCTAAATGCAGGCAGAAGTTTTGTTCAATCTCACATTTTTATGCAAATAAAGCTTAAAGGACAAGTAAAAAAAAAAAACAACTGAAGGCACACTGGTTCAATCTTCTAATGAAGAACAGATAATGCTCAGAAGAACAATGAGACTGATTATACTGAAATACATAAGCATTATTTGCAAAGTAATAAAGTTCCAAGAAACTTGAAGGTACCAATGAGCAAGGGCGGATTGATTTCTCAAGATACTTCCTATGAAACATTTGATGTCAAATTCCCTTTTAATTTCTAAAGCATTTTGGTCCTCAGCCTTGAATTTTATTCACTTCAGGTCTACAAGAATTCTTAATGAGATATTTTCTATGTTTTAATACACACCAGAAGCTTCCTTCTTTTTCCTGAGATTTACCCTGAATTTTTTTTGCACAGCTGGCATTTCAGAGTCCACCTGAGCAATATAACCAACCCCACAGAGTTCTGTACTACCCCAATTTCTTGTTCTTGAATTCCATAATGGTCTGACCAAAACTGAATCTGTACAGGACTAGCTCTCGGGATCCTTCTGATGTGGAGATGACACCAGATCCTTTTGTGATATTGTAGCTAGAAGTGACATTTGCAGCCAGATACTTTTAAACAATTCCCATGTATTCTCCACCTCCATAATTCTTTCTAACACCACCAATGTGGTAAAAGATGAAACAAACAGAAAATCCACTCATGGTTCCTAATGTTTTTACATAATATGACATTCTGTCCACTTTGGATGCAGTTCTCTATTTTAACCTTAAGCTCAAAACAGCATATGGAACACCAGAAGGTATTTTTATCCTCCTCAATTTTATCACAATCTTGACAGCCAAACTAGTACTGTGGCTATTTGAACAATGAAGCCATCTGTGAGGCTGATGCCCTATCAAAGGAAAAGTTTACTGTAATATTTCTTCATTGTGCAGCTAAAGAAGAATGCCTGCTATTATTTGTCTAAAAAGACTTTTTACTGGAAGTAATGGAAGAGAGTTTAAAACTAAAATTGTCTCAAAATTCTTTAATTCCATGTTTGTTTCTGTACCACATTTGTTCAAGATAGTAAAGGTGATCTCCAAGTCTGAAAAAAAAAAAAAAAATCAAGTCTCTTCTCCTCAAAGCACCAGTGGACTGAGCTGTTTCCCCAAACACCGTGTTTAACTTCTAGAGACGCTACATCTCTGTGAGTCACCAGACCAGGATAAGGAGAAGCGCCAACTGCGCCGTGCACAAGAACTGAACAGCTCTGAGGCCAGCTGGCATGTTGTTATTATTATACTTCCTGAGCCTGCAAAACAGGATAGCTGTATCCAGATTGCCTGTTCAGAACAATTACTAATTTCTGAATTACTCCCAAGAATCATTTGGAAAGTGCTGCTTGGCCCAAACAAAATACATGCTGCAATCCATCTAACAACACTATAGATGGCTGTTACTGCCATCAGCCCATGTCCTGATACAGTTTAATACACTGGATGAGCACACCAAGATGGTATTGATTTCTCATTAATCCTAGGCAAGGAAGAGAAAGAGCAACAGCAGCTACTATGGTGGCTGAAATTTGGATGACTCCATGAACGCTGCCCCAAGCCTTTGCTGTCTCTCAGAGGGCATTTCATACTTGTACTGCTCTTCTGCAATTCTATGGTACGCTTCACAGTAAATAAACAGAATTAGTAAAAATACCAGTATTTCAAGGGTAACTTAAAACACACTCCATTGCAGCAGTGCTAGATGCAACTTTTTTTTTTTTTTGTGGAGTAGGTGGAGTGAATTTAGGAAGAAAGAAGTGCTGAGATCAGCTTACCCTTTATAATTTTTTTTTTTAGTGGATAAGTCAGACAGTTATTTTCACTGACACCTCTGATTGGGTGAAAAACCCTCTCATATGCAAGCAAGGTAATTTTTTGGCTCTGTTTCCAACATCTCTAACTTTGCCTGCTTGGATATTCAAACAAAAGGCAACTAAGAACCATTTAGCTCCATCAGATATGAAAAAATGAAGCAAGGTCAAGATCTGCACTGTAGTGATAGCAAGGATCACATCTGTAAAGATTCAAGAGACTTAATAGATCATATAGGCTTTGTTTTTTTAAGGTTTTTGTACAAGTCTGTTGCAAGGAGATTTTAGCTTGTTGAACAGCTCTGTTACTTTTTTTTTTTTTTTTTTTTGAGTTTCTGAAGTTTTAAATGCTCCAGTCTGGTGCTGCACTGTCACTCTAAGGTGTAACTTGGAACTTCAATTTGCTTCACACAAAGCCCATAGGAGATGGGATTTTGTGCATCATTGTGATAATACTAACCAATTTTCTCACCACAAGAAAAAACAAAAACCATAAAGTTCTACAATCTGCCAGTTATTAAATGACAGAGCTGAAAGCTTTATTGTCATTCAGTAATCACAGCAACTCCTTTTCACTAAATAGGTTTTCCATCCGTAAAGAGGCTGTCAAGGTGAGGAGTAATATCAAGAGACAAACACTTTCTACCTTCATTACTCACCCACATATTTAAAGTGGTTCTAAGGCTGGCTATGAAATACCTCCCATCTCTGTAACATGTCTTTTTCCTCTTGTTCTTTACACAACTAGTAAAATACTTCAAATTATTAAATACTATTTCAGCATATCCAATATTATCTCCAACAATATAATTTACAGATATTAAAGATCTCTATGGTTTCTCATGGTTGGAAAATTAAGTTTAGAAGTTTGTTGGAACTTACTTTAGATGATGAGTGCTGAAGCACAAATGGTATACTAATGTTGAAAGAACTACCATTCATTGAATCTCTCCCCAAAAAGATCACTGTCAGAACTAAATATTTTCAACTAAGAGGTACGAAAATAGCTTATTAAATGTTTTTCATACAATAAATTCCTATAAAACAGAACCAGTGTTGCAGGCAGTTTAAAAATATTTATCTGACACAAGTAGGCAGCACTTGATTATGCTGTTCTATGCAACACATCAAAATATGAAGGGAAATTCCAGGATTTCAGATACACCATGACCTTATTGGCAAAATTAAGAAGTACCACAATCTTCCTTCTAGATTCAGTTAAGTATTTTGGTAGATACTGTTAACCTTCCATTTTAAATTCTTCTCAAATTCCATTTTACGTCATGAGTAGAGTGTACTACAAATGAGAAAACCAAAGCATGGACCAGCAATGCATTTCAGAACCCTTCACTTCTATCTCCACTTCCCACTTCAGCACATATCCACTCCCAGATTTATTTTCGGGGCTGCAGGTGGATGCTTTCAAAAATCACCACAGCATCCTGAGACTGCTGGGCATCTGCAGCTTCCAGCAGACTGTTTAGCAGACTAATGGAATACCCAGTCAGAAAATAGAGCCTTAGGAAAGAAGTCAAGAAAGGACTCATATCGACCACGCTTTTTCTTAAGATGGTTAGTAACCTATGCATCTAATAGGATGAGACTCAGGAAATAAGTTATTATAGTTTTGATAATCTTTATTTGAAGCATGTAGGTCACAATCTAGTAGCATACTTCTATACACGGTTATAGAAGAGGAATAAAACAGGAATAGAAAAGCGGTAGTTGGAATTCACCTACAAATACCATTGAGTCTAACTGCCTGATCACTTATCTTTAATCATAAGTGTGAGTCAAAGGATTCAGAGCCAGAAATTCAAATCATATATGAAGCATTTATCTAAATTCAGGAAAAACAAATTCTAGGGGAACAAAATTGTTTTGTTTGAAATCAAGGGGGCATTTTTATTTGTGCTATTTCAAATGGTCTTCAGTAGCCTGTACATCACAGGTCTCCTTGTGAAAGACACAGACTAGTTTTAAGCACAGTATTTCTGATTCACTCATGCGTAAATGAAATATGACTGGACAGCAAAGTTGGTTATAAAAGTTGCACTGAAATCCATGTACTTTGGGTAAATCAAAATATATCCTTGCAGTTGACTCCCCCACTCCTTTAAGAAGCTGATTTGACACTACAGAAATGAAAAATCTGTTGTAAGGGAATTTGGACATTTACAATAAAGAGTTTTATTCAAAACTCCTCCAGAAACAGCTAAATTTAGCTATGTGCATGGGCATAACCCTCACAATAGACAAACTGGCCAATGGCTGACACACGGGCCAATATCCCAGACTGGCCCCAGATCCTACCTAACAGTCTGGCCCTGGCTGCTTCCCCAGGCCTACCCTCTTGCCTGAGGTGCCCCTTCCCATGCTATCACATATAGCACCTAGCTCCCCAGCCCCTCTCACATCCAGCCCTTGCTGCTACTTAGTATTCACAGTCAGCATCTAAGGAATATATAACATCTCCTTGATTTAACTTCTAGAATTTGAAAATGTTAGTTCTATTTCAAGACAGTGTAGGTTGCTTCTTGCAGCCAGGGTGATGGCTTACATGTAACACCAGGATAATGGCGTCAGTTCAATCTAACTTTCTTTCACACCTGAAAAACTCTGAAGATGCAAGTTGTACAATACAAAGCCAAAGAAAAAGCTGTGGTTTACAGAGCTTAAATTCTTGCTGCACACAGTTTGCATGGATAAGGAGGATGGATGTTCTTGTGGGGAAGAAGAAAAGCAAAAGGAAACAAAATCCATGCTTGCAGTCACTGTTCCCAGCCTCCAACGATTCCTGTGTCATCCTTCAGATCATAACACAAGGTATTCAGTATTTTCCACATACTAAAGTGAGAGAAGTGCCATTTTAGTATTAGGGAAGCAAGGCATACAGGAACGTGTAACATATTTAACTTGATCAGCTGGTATAATGCAAAGTACAGAGTATATTTAACAAGATCTTGATCTGCAAAATGGCTTCCTATCCAAACAAAAGTTACGCTGCTACTCCATTCTCCTTCTACCATAACATATTTGTCATTAGGAAACATGCAATAATGCATTTACCTACCTCCCCCTCCTCCCCACACTGGGAGCATGACACTTAACATAGAATCAAGTATGTTAAATAGAATGAGAAAAATTATTCCTAATGAAATGATGAAAGCTTTGGCAAAATTGTCAAATGGAACCTGGAATTAGATGTTATTAAGATATTTCAGTAATACACAAGTACCACATATTGATCAGAATGCCATAGAATAGGGTAAGGACTGTATTTAAAATTGTAGCAATAGTGAAAAATTCTGTAAATGTTAGATAAAATGGTTAATGTGTAAATAATATTTTGATGTGAAGTTTTCTTAGTATTAAGAATAATTGGCTTCCCCCCCTCTAATCTCACTGTGCTTTTGTGATGCCTTTGTGCATTTGTCTGCCAGTTTACTAACAGCTGCAGAAGATGTAGGCAAACAGAAGATTTTACTTAACCTCTGCAGTGAATAATATGTAACAGAACCAACTATCTCATAAGCTAAGATTCATTTTGTAAAAATAAAATCTTTTAATAGTCATGAAACTGAAGACTGCTCCTGTCAAAGAACAGCAGTGAATGGATAATAGAGAAAGCATCAGCCACCGGAGTAGCTGCCCTCAAAGCTCCCTGACAGTCAGCCCTGTAATGAACTCAGTACAGCTCAGGTTGCTTTTACAAATGTAAATCAGGACTTTTCTTTTTCTTTCAAGTCCAAATAACCAATAGATTGATTCATTATGCATCAGTCCCATTACAATCTATAAGTATATATATACTGCCATAGTGATGAGAAAAGTATTTTGCTTCCCTTTTTAAAGGGAAGGTGTGTAGAATCTTCTCAGTCTACCTTTTCCCGAAATAGAAACACTGGAAATCACACATACTCTTTATAAAACACAGAACTTAATTTAGCTCTTCCTCTGTTTCACATAGTATTAAGTAACCTAGGAAACTCAGGACTTCTTGTAGCACTACTCGATGCAACCTTACTGTCTTAAAATACACCATAAAGTTTAAAACACATTTGATGGCTTAAACATTCAGAGGAACTTAGTGCTGTAGATCACAGGAGGAAAGCTCATTTACCCATCAGCTTTACAGCTCCAAGCAAGGCAGCACTGCATAAAAGATACTTTGTCATTCCCTTGCCCTTCATACCAGGCTGATTCTCCTGCTGTTCGGGGACAAAGACATATGAGCTTCCTCAACGTACAAGGCCACAGACAGTTTTACATGGATTGAAGCCTGTGGATAGTTTCCTGTCCTATTTACTGAACATTGTTTATGGGTTTTTAATTACAGAATGTCACTTTGGTAATCACATCCAGTCTGTGATATACCTGCTTTTCTAAAGTCTTTTTTTTTTTTCATATCTGCTTTTTAACTGACTCTTTCTTCCAAGACCTCCCACCTTCCAAGTAAAGGAATAACCATACAAAAAAAAAGCAGCAATAAAAAACAACCTCAAAAGACTTATGATAGTCCCTGTAAAGGATGTTAGCACAAACCTAAAGATCTTTTAAAAGGTCCCCTTCAAAGATCTCTGCTCTTAATTTAATAATGCTAAAGAATGGTTATACATTACATTTTATTAGTATTAGGGTAGAATAAGCCAAAGTATCTATGCCATAAAAGGTCTCAGCTGTGCCTCAGCCATGGCCACATGTTCCTGAAGGCATTATTAGCTCCCTGACCCCGTAGCCAGGGAGCTGGGAGTTACAGTGTGTTGCATAGTATTCGTTTTTTCCTGTCTACTGTGAGGTCAGCTATGCACATGCTTCCAATGCTAAGGAAGGAGTAAAGGGTGAGATAAATATTCTCCCTTCCAGCTTAGTTAAAACCTTCAATCACACTTCTCTGCCAGTTTCATGGCTCCAAGCAATGCAGCTCTGTTTAAGATAAAGCAGAGGAGTTGTAAAATATTTCATCTGCCTTCCCTTTACCTCTCTATTTGGGCTGCTAATTCTGTCAATCCAACAGCACAAACATGACTTCTTAGTTCAATTACATATGCACCCCGTTGCATTATATAAATAAAGTATAATATCCCTTCTTCTGTGTAAAGTGGGCTTGAGTTAAAAATAGCAAAATCGTATCTAAATTGATTGATCACTGTCTGCAACAAGGTGAAAAAAATGAACAGTACTAAGGATACTGCAGCAGTGGGGCAAAAGTTGATCTAATATCACTGCAATTGATTCAAGTCTACACATGTGAAAGAGAGGGAGACGTCTAAGCAAAGCTAGATGCATCTTGGCCAACTGTAAGACTACCTAATGAGCTTGAAATCTAGGTTCTGACACTTCTGTGAGTTAATAGCCAACTACAAACATGACAGATCGTTTCAATGTAGTCTTGTGTCAAGGAACTACATACTCCCCATGACACTGCCAGAGTTTAGAATGTACCCCGATTCTCCTCTGCATTTGTTTAAAAAAAATAATTCAAGAAAACCAACAACACCACCACCCCCCATACAACTCTTTTTAGTTGTGAAAGTCACTAGCTCAAGAACTTTAAGGTCTTGAATTTTATCCAGAAAACATGGGCTCAATTTACATAATGCTTACACAATTTTTAAACTCTTCTGAAAACAGGAAAAATGTAATCAATATGATTACAATAGAAAATAAGGAGACTTGTATAATGTTTAGATTAACTGTAGCAGGTGATCTTAATATTTTCTGTTTTGAACCTAACAACTTGGAAAATAGAGAATAACTCTTAGGCATAGAGAGACATGTTATCAAGAGGCATAAAGCACTGCCATTTCATCCAATTTTGTATCTGTATTTTTAGATATATTTTTCAACTACTGTTTCTTGTTAAGGTTCTGCTAGAATAAAAATTCTACTCAGTTTTTTTCCCCTTCTGTGAAGGTACTTGTATTTTCTAATCAAATCTTTCCATCAGCTGCATCCACAGTTGATGGGAAGGGATTGACAAATGATTTCTTGCAAGTTCAATGCAGCAATAAAATACCATTTCTCACTTTCAATTTTTGGTGTCATTCTCTTTCCTCCTTCCCATTGCTAGGTTTCATCTTCTTCAAAAAGAAAGAAAAAAAAAGAGCAAGGGAGGGAAACCTTCTGTACTTTTTCTTTCATTGAGTATTCATGTACTGTGCAAGAAAATATGCTCAAAATTGTTTACCTAAGAAAGATATTTTTAGCTTAAATACACATAAGCATAAAAGGTAGAGGAAGAAGATTGTCACAATTTCTTCTTATAATTGCAAATTTGTACTCAAAGAGAAGTCTTTTTATTTGATAATTTGATGATCTTGTATTTTTTCCTGTATGAGTTACAAGTTACACAACTGTAACCACAATTCAGAAAAATAACCTCTACCATTTATGGGGAATTTGTAGTCAAAAATTTTACACTGATTTTAAAAGGGGCTAGTGATTGGTTTTCTTGGAAAAGAAAGGAGCACAACATAGACTGTAATATAGTATTGTTGACAAAGAATTTGAAACAATTAAGTATGGATGGAATTTGCAATTCTCAAAAAAGCTAGTATAAGTGAACTGTAAGCTCATTGTCATTCACAAGTAAAGATGCTGAAGGTGTTTTGAAGTCAGAAAAAAGTCAATAAAGGATTCTGATACAGGTGACTGAAGTAATTTTAGAGATACATCCAAGCTGAAGAAGGATAAACATAATCCGTGCCTGTTTCTACATTCACCAACAGTCTGGACCCATTAAGTTCAGTAGCATTTATTTTATATTCCCCCTAAGTGGGGAATCAATGCAGTGCATTGGTTCTACTGATTCTCATTGCTATAAACACCAAAAAAGTCTGAGTTATGCATTCACAAATCATTAAATTCCGAGTTCCTCATACCTCTGGGGTTTTGAAAAGGAGGCAGTTCATCAGTTTCAGCAAAGAACACATTCTTCCAGGCCACTGTTACAATGTTACAACTAGTTATCACTATTATCATTATTATTTAGAGTGTATGTTTAATGCTATCATTAAAGAAAAACTACTAAATATTTTCAGAACAGCCTTTAGAATGTTTCATTAAATCCATTCAAAATTGATAGGAAAGAAAAAATATATAGTGAATAAGCACGGTATTAAATTTGATATCAAAATAATCCTGCATATGAATTTTCTTTAAGTATCTCATGTTGTAAGTAAATGTAGTATGCAAGTTATTTTGTAAGTTACCCAACCATTTCCATACATCGGCAGGAAGCTATTTACCATTACTAAACTGTACCAAGACAGACAGACTGAGAGCTAAGTTCAGCAAAAATCCAGAAAAGTTTACAAGAGAGAATGAGAGTGAGAAATACATCTCAGCAAGGACCCCTTTCCTTACATTTACCATTTTGCATATAAGGTTGGAACTACCGCATTGTCCTTCAAAACTTGACAATGATTCTTAAATATATTGTTTATGGTATATACATATATAAGTAAAATCTTGATACAAAAGCAAATGGCTCTCTGACTTGAATGGGGAGAATTTAATTCGAGGTATTTCACTCTGCAACAGCATTATTTGACAGTTCTACCATCTACAGAGATGTTCCCTTTGCATTCTTGTACATAAAATCCAATTAAGCTGTGAAGAACAAGAAGTTCCAGAGTGTTTCTTGTCATCTTAAAGAACTTCTAAGGCATGGAGAGATACAAACTAGCAAAACAAAAGGATTTTAACAAGGCTAAAGTTATACAGATAAAGTGAAAGATGCATAACTACATGAGATTTGATCAAACTTCTAAATAGATTACAATTATAGTTAAAACACATCATACACATTAATGAAATACTGTAAGCCTTAGAGTAACATAAAAACCTACTGTAGGAAATCATTGCAAAATAAGTCAACTAAAGATACAACTAGGAAAAAAGTAACCATTTGTGAAGTATTTTTCCTCAAGCTAGTGAGCAGATAATGTAATGAACTGAAAATTTAGGTGGAATGTACGAAGTTCAGTTTGGAGTTTGCAATGACTACTTATTCACTATACCAAAGAAAAATGGAGTTGGGCCAACCCAGATACCTTCCCCCATGCACACTCTGAAAATTTCTCATAACAAAATAAAACAAAATAAATTTCTTGTAATGGCATTTCTAATTACCACATGGCATTGCATTGTTTTTGATCCCTCAAAGCATCACCTTAAGCCTCCCTAACTTCACTGCATTGCAATAAACCCAGGAACAACAGGCAAATTCAAAGGATATCTCTCACCAAGGAAGCATTAAAAAACTGAAGCTAGGCTTGGAGTAATTACAAGGAAGGAGCAGGCTACATTCAAAACTAAACAGAAGTCCAAGGGGAATTACACACACACTTTTATAAAGGAATGGAAATCAGATTCTAAGAGGCATCCAACTATATTGATTTGTTTAGGGATTACTAGAGGGTTAGTTACAACAACAGTTTCTCTTTATGAATATAGACATAGTTACAATTAAACAATTTTAATAAAGAATTAAGAGCCTTTTACAGTCTTACACGAGCTTTGAGAAAAATCTTTTATACCCATATATGCATCTTCCTCTCCCAGTGCGAGCAGCAGAAAACACCTGAAGAAGGAATAACTATTGCTTGAGCCTGATTGTATTAAAGACTTCATTTTGGTGCCCTACTTTCATTTGTATTAAAATCTACAGCCTAACATTTCCCTTTAGATGACAGTATGTTTATGCAAAGAAGTCTTCAATGTTCTGTCATCTTATGTTCATATGTAAAATGTGTGAACATGTAAGAAGCAGGTTTTGCTTACCACAGTAGCTTTTAAGTTCACAGAGTAAACTTGCTATGTGTAAGTATTTGAACTGCACCTGAAGTTAAGATAAACAACTCTCTCTTAAGCGAACTATCTTGCAGCTACAACTCACTTCTCAGCAACTGCACCTGAAGTTCACAAAGCTCTCAAAACAGAAATAAGATGCATTGAGTTTCTTATTTCTGTTGTTTGTACTGAACCATGCTGAAAACAAAAATGGAGCTGTGGAAAGAGATAGAGTTCTCTTGCAATATTTTTTCTTACCACAAACCTTAAATAAAAGCAGGACTACTTTTGCATGGAAATACTCCCTGCTTACAACACAGTCTTCTACCATACACAGATGTTATCATTGCTCTATTTTGTCATGAGAGAGAACACTCCTTGGCTGGAGCGCTGTACCTTCTGGGCTTTTCTGGAACACGGTTAAGATTACTGCAAAGTATAAAGAAAGAAAAGTCAACTTCTAAAATACCATATTTTTGAGATAAATAATTACTTAATCCCATAACTGATTTTAATGTCCTACGCTGTTAACGTCTTACTTCCATATACACATCCAGCTGTTCCCTCCTAAGCAGCATAATATTTATTATAATATTCACCTGCTGCATCCAACATGGAAACCTGACATTACTATACCAATGGCCTTAGAGAAGACTATAAATGATTGTAATGCTATAACGTGATGGAAAGCACAGCAATAATAGCAGGGTGGCAAAGTC
Organism: Numida meleagris; assembly: GCF_002078875.1. Lineage (NCBI taxonomy): Eukaryota > Metazoa > Chordata > Aves > Galliformes > Numididae > Numida > Numida meleagris. Next base: position 90,147,763 of record NC_034411.1, on the reverse strand, counting down.
TTAGGCTGCAGCAAAGAAGGACAAACCCCAATGCAGCAGCCATAGACACAAAAACAAAGAAAACCTGCTCACATTTGGAAAGCCTCAGGTAGGCAGAGATCTCGACCACAAGATACCCTCACCTCTCCTGCCAACCCTTAAATGAGGTCTGGGAAGGGGCAGATTCTGGCTCCACCCCTTTTGGTCACTCAGGTACATTGCATGCTCCTGAGCTCCCCTGGGTTGGCCCTGCCCACCAGGTGCTCAATCACTGGCTCAGGCTATGACTTAGCATTTCCACTACAATGCCCTAGCAATGCCATAATACAACTAGGCTCCACATAAAACATGTATTATTAAATAAAATACTCCTGTCAGCCTTAGAAGAAATTGTGAAACTATAAAACTTCATTTATCCAGAGAAAAGACTCCTTCAGGAACTTAAACCGTCTAATTTCAAGAGCCTTATGAATTTGAGTGAAGTCATTTTTATTATTTTACTTAGGATAAAGATAATTGCAAAATATCTGCTGAATAACAGAAAAGAAAGCAGAAGTCATACGGGAATAGATGACAAAACACCAGCAGTATGGCCATAAAGCAGTCTTTCCTTTGCTTTCAGTTTGTTTTTAAATCAGTCTTTAGAGGCAGCTGAAGTTTTCAACTTAGACACAGCAGAGATCAATACCAGCTAATTGTGAAAAATAAGCAGAAGAGTTTCAGACCTTTACAGCAAGAAATGAATTAAGATTATTATTTTCTTTAAGTAGCAATAAAAACATTGGTGAAACCACTTCCATTTGAAACAAAAACAGAAACTGTCAATCACATCTTAGAAAAAATTTTTTTCTTCAGTTCAGAGATGATTTTGCCTACCAGCTGATTTCCAGTGTCTTAGCCTCCTTTAAGGACAAGGTTTTAGACATGAGATATTTTCTCAGGGCTTTCCAGGGGCCTATTTTAGCCACGTGTACATAGCTTAAATCTCATAGTGACATGTTCAATTTTCATTGTGCTCCACATGGAGTCTAGGATCCAAAAGTTTTCCACAACACAATCTGAAACTCAATTTGCACACACAACTAATAGGATGTAACTGTGCTGGCTCAAAAGCAAACCCATCTTAGGCACATGTTTTAGAGAAGCCTTATGGTATTGCAACAGAGAAATGCTGCCCCTTATGCTCAAGGCTTCTTCTTTTGGCACCTGCTTACCAACACTATAATTAACTCAAACTCTTTCAAGATTTAGTACTGTTTTAGTACTGTTTTCCTATATGTGTCTCACCAAAAACATCCTTCCTTAAGAATTTAGTCTGGTTTGTTTGGTGTTAATTCCTGGTAGGTACTTTATTCCCTCCCTTTTTAAGGAACAACTGATGTACAAGATAGAATCACAGAATCACCAAGGTTGGAAAAGATCTCCACAATCACCCAGTCCAACAGTCCACCTACACCAATATTTCTAAGACATGCCACTTAGTACAACATTTAAATGTTTCTTGAACACCTCCAGGGACTGTGACTCAATCATCTCCCTGGGCAGCACCTGACCACTCTTTTGGAGAAGAAATTTTTCCTAATATCCAACCTGAACCTCCCCTGCTACAGCTTGAGGTCATTTCCTCCAGTCCTATCACTAGTTACACAGGAGAAGAGGCCAACCCCCACCTCGCCACAACCTCCTTTCAGGTAGATGTAGAGAGCTATAAGGTCTCCCCTGATCATCCTCTTCTCCAGATTAAACAATCCCAGTTACTCAGTCGCTCCTCATAAGACTTGTGAGCCAGACCCCTCATCAGCTTCACTGCTCTTCTCTGGATGCACTCCAGAAATTTGTCACACTAAGCAAAGGACCCATATCTTTTAGTACTGCAACTTCTGCTTTGAGATTCAAATCTTCTTCCCTTCATCTCATATTCACAAACTTCTATTTATTTATCACAAAAAGAAGAGCAGTAGCAAAGACATGTTTTCTTGCTATCCTCCCTCAATATGGGGCTGAAACAAGATCATTATGCTTTCTTCTGTACCCACTGTTGAGATGTGACATTGGTAATTTAATGCGCTAACCCTGCTGAAGCAGGCTCAGATTGTTCCTGTCACAACATGTTTACAGAGTTCCTTGGTCAATCCTGAGCTGATATGAAAACTGTCACTCACCGAAGTGGGATTCTCTGCCCAACAGATGACTGACACTGAAAAGTTAAACTACTGAAAGCATCAGCTCATCAGGAAACTACGATGCAATCTTGCCCAACATACAGATTATTTTTATGTTTACATTTTTGTCTTTTTTTTTTTTTTTTACAGATAACATAACATAAAACCAAATTGATTAAGTGTTAGGGTCTTGTTTTAGTATAAAAACAACAACAACAACAACACCTTGTAAAAGCCTGGAGTATTTTCAGTATTTTTCACTGCTCTAAAGAACAAGACTGAACACTTAAATTCAAGAGTAGCTTAATTTCATTACTGTAATAAATAGTAAAGATTATTAATCATTCCAAAACTGAAATCTATTGCCTGGTACCAACTTGGATGCTATGGCTTACATCAAAATAGTAAATAGAAATAGATACTTTCTAACCTTCCCATTTTCAAACAGATATTTAACTAGAATGAATCTGAACATTTTTTGTCCTTTTTTCTCCTTACTTTTAGCAGTACATAACATGTGCAGTGTTAAGGGGTGCTACAATCTGCCACATCCCCCAGTAGCTCCTGGTGGTTCCTCCAGCCCAGTGCACAGGTGGTCTCCATTCTGCAGTGAAGGGTATGGTTGCCCCTTCCTGCCTGCAGGCCTGGCCTAGCTGAGAGCACATCTCAAGTCGCATGCAGAGGATGCCAGCAGGGCCTGCTACTCATTCCACCATGCTGCCAGGACTCACACCAGACTCACACAACCAACTTCCCTTCCTAATTAGTGGCTGGTAGCTAAAGATTCTGCAGGCTCTGGCCACTGGCACCCAAGGCCAGGGCACCCACAGCACAGCCTGACTTCAGGAGCTGGCATCCAGCTCATGCATGCTGTCCCCCCACTATCTGATACTTAGTCCCTGCAACTCATAAAATCATAGAATCATAGAATTGCCTGGGTTGAAAAGGACCTCAAAGATCATTGAGTTTCAACCCCCCTGCTGAGTGCAGAATCACCAACCACTAGACCAGGCTGCCCAGAGCCACATCCAGCCTGGACTTGAATGCCTCCAGGGACAGGGCATCCCCAACCTCCTTGGGCAACCTGTTCCAGTGCATCACCACCCTCTGTGTGAAAAACTTCCTCCTAATATCCAACCTAAACCTCCCCTGTCTCTGTTTAAAACCATTCCCCCTTGTCCTATCGCTATCCACCCTCGTGAACAATCGTTCCCCCTCCTGTTTATACGCTCCCTTCAAGTATTGGAAGGCCACAATGAGGTCTCCCCAGAGCCTTCTCTTCTCCAAACTAAACAAGCCCAGTTCCCTCAACCTTTCCTCATAGGAGAGGTGTTCCAGCCCTCTGGTCATCTTGGTGGCCCTCCTCTGAACTCGTTTCAAGAGTTCTATGGCTTTCTTGTGCTGGGGACCCCAGGCCTGGACGCAGTACTCCAGATGGGGCCTCACAAGAGCTGAGTAGAGGGGGACCACCATCTCCCTCTCCCTGATGGCCATTCCTCTTTTAATGCAGCCCAGAACATAGTTGGCCTTCCGGGCAACACGAGAAGGTATCAGACAAGGGTCAGCAACATTACCTCCTCTGAGGAGTTCCCAGCAGAACCTACAGGATGGGTCGGAGGTTTTTCCCCTCAATCTCCTACAATGACAACATCCCCAAGCCCTTCTCTGTCCCACTGACCACTACCCTCTTCCCCCATCAAATCTTGTTGAAATTTCTGAACTACTTGCTCGCTAGTTAAGGAAGGATTTAATTAGAAAACAGGACAGAGACAGGACAAAGTGTGGTGATCAGGCACAGGGCTCAGTCAGACACCTGCACCAACAGGCCCCATTTTGCACATGAGCAGCCCTATCTATCTTCCCCACTTTGTTCCTCTTGAATTTCTATCCCCTAACTACTTGTAAATTCTCTATTCAAGCCACCTCTGAATATCCCAGATCCTCATGTTGGAAATTTCTCCCTTCCTATCAGTTACAGAGTCCACGTGGCTCTCTCCAATGCTCTGCCTGCAGTTTCTTGATGATAATTAGTATTTTTAGATGATTAATTAGTAGCTGGAGATGTTCAGTCTCTGGCACCATCTCTGGCATCTGCTGTCTTCTCAGTTCATGTCTGTGCATTCTTGTTTATCACTTACTCTATCAGCATCAAAAAGTTCCTTGATCACATAAGCTAAGTGAGGCAGACACTCTCATCTTCCACATACCCTTACATACAGTACGTAAGTCTTGGTATGTATTATGTCTCAAGATAATATCCAGAGCATATTTTCTTTTGTGAAGATCTGAAAAGACTTTAACCCATACATTGTCGTAAGGAAAAGCACTCATTTCTTAAAAATTGTGTTACATCTCTAAAGACAGATTACTGATGATCCGCCTTTCATATTTATAATTCCATCATACAGTTTAGACATTATTTTCAATTCTTCATTCTCTTATAGCTTCATTATAGTACCAGTTAGAAAGCACAGGAGAATATTAAGAATTAGGTGAGTGCTTTCTAATACTATTAGGGCTATACAAACAAGTAAATTATCTATTCCAGAGCTTATTTTTTGGTGTCCCTTAAGCTACGTAGTGTAATACAAAAGATGATAACCTCCAAACTGCCGCTGAAGGGCTCTTTTGAAATGTGCCAGGTATTGTTTGACTAGAGACAGAAAACACACAGAAGACCATTGCATCACTAACTGCACAGACAGCCACATCTCAGCAGTGGGGTGGTTCTAGCACCACTTAATTCATTGGCACAGAGATAAACCCCAGGTGTCTATCTTATCCAATGAGTATCTTCATGATGCTTACATATTCAACAGAGGTTCTGGCTCTGGACAGTTATCCTGCTGCACATACTTTATCCATACTTTATCCTGCTGTACATACTTTAAATAATTTTCAATATTTATATACAAATGATTTAACTAGTCCATAAGCTAATTTACTCTTTGAAATTTGTTTTATTGCTACCTTTAATCAGAGCCAAAGACAGGAAGAAAAGACTTCAAGTTCTTAATAATTGGTTATATTCCCAAAATAACTTCTACTACTTAAAGCCTAAGTCACTTCAATACTTGAATACCAGAAAAATTTCTTCATGTTACAGAACAAACATAGGATACAGTTCAAGGGAGTGCAACCATTTCTGACCTCTCCCCACACCTACGGTACATCACCTCCTGCCATGTGATACAATTATGTTAGTATACCTGCTATATTTAAAACAACAATATATTCACTCAGGGCAAAATAATACTAAATATCTGGGCCTAAACTGGGAAACAGTTTCAATGCATAATGTCCTTTAATGAAGAGCATTTCCAAGAATCACAAATTTTGCTTATCTGAAGCCAGTTAGTGGAATGTCTGTCTATAGCTTCCATCAGCCATACAGAAGCTTTTCAACTTTAATGTAGGCTTAGATAAATCATTCTCTTAAAAAATGTACAAACTGCAGTAGTAGAAATGAGTACTATAGCAATAATATACTGTTTCCAAAAAGACCTCTGCCAACGCCTACTAATACATCATGACCAATTACCGCACAGTAACTCCACTGTCATTCTTAATCTTTTTCTGCTGTGGCAGCCTAAAAGCCTTATCACTGCTAGGAATTTCAGAATAAGCCCACTGTGATCACATGCAACCTTTTCAAATCCTCGCTTCCTTGTCTACAAAGGCATCAAAACGCCTTCTGTAAAGAAAAAGAGGTAAGAGCTCAGGACAGTTCTCATTGCCTGCTTAAGGACTCCACACTGAACACTTAACATCAAATTAGAATTCCTCTTTCCCATTCATTATGCAGATTCAAAAAATTTTTCACCTCCTGGCTCAGCTATGCCTGAGGAGAAACAAGGGCGAGGGTGGACCGCAGGGAGGTTATACTCCTGTAACAACTTATCTTCTTATCATTTCCATCTATCATCTATATTCTGAGGCATTGCATAGAATGGTGACTGTTTTCACAACTTTTATTCAGACAAAGATATTTTTAGTAGCTATTTATACTCAAAAAATAAGGAGAAATATGGCAGAAATAGATCAGTCAGCAGATAATGCTTTGTTTGAGCTTCATTTTTTTTTTTTTTAAGTAAGAGTTTACAGTACTAGATTCATGAGATAGTCATTACAAGCTATTACATTAGCCATCCTAGGAGGAATAGATTATAATGTAATCAATATTGATAGTTTTATAACCAAGATAGCACGATCTGAATTGTAATTATGGACAGAGATTTCCAGTGAGTTAGTATAGGGAATGTACAATTTAGTAGCATATACAATGAACAAATATTGGAAGCTTATTTGAAGCAGTAATCCATCATTTGTGTCAAATATGATGGTGCAGTCATGCAGTAAATGCACGTTGTCTCAGATTCTACTGATTAAACAGACATGACTGCTGCTGAATCATGCAACTGCGTTCCTCTGCATCCCATCTGCTATTAATAACAGATGCAAATGTGTAAGAATAGAAGTAAATACAAGAATAGATGAGTAAGCACATAAAAATAAAGTGTCAGCATCAATGTCAGCAAGAAAAGAAGATAAAACTAAGAAAAGTTGATATTTTTGTAATGTGAACTAAGCTAGATTATCGGGAAAAAAAAATAGTAACAAGTTGTAGAAATTTGCACTGTAAACTCATTTTTATCACTTTTCCCCATACTTGCTCTGAACCAGAAACCAATGTTTCCGATTCATATTACATTCAAATACTGACATGATATAACATCATTTTAAAATCAGACCTGTTCATTAAAATACAATTTAAGGCTTGTATCTGGCTAACAACATGTATAAGCAGAGATTTCAGTGTCTACACACTCCTAAAAATACACCAAGGTTCTGTGAATCCAACTTGTACAAAGATTGCTAAAACAGAGCTCACAATACACTGAATCCTTCCACAGGAAAAAATATACTCAAATTGGCAACTGTTTCTACAATACAGTCTACATCTGAGGGAAAAAAGTGACCTTTAGCTACATGTTCTCTTCTTAGCCCTGAAAGTGTCCTTTTTCAGTTGATGAGAACTAAGAGGCTAGATACTGCAGTCCTAAGCCTTTCTCAACTCATTCTCTCAGCACAGATTTAAAATCAGTCTCCATTCTGTCCTATACATAGAGAACAAGCTATTCTTTAGATCATACTTCTTGCTCTAAATACACTGAATTACACATCGGGCTTGAACACTAGGAGTAGCATTAGCTTCTCTGTTTAGTTTCATTTTTGGGAAAAGCATAAGGCTGACTAGAGAGTATCAGAGAAATCCCTGTGAAAGCCTGTTGTTTGCCAAATCCCAGTTTACTTGCAGAAAGTACAGGAACAAAAGCAAAAACAAACCTATTTCATGATGCTTGAGGATGCCACCATAATGCTGCATGCTGCTTGATGTTATCAGATTACATTTTCAAAGCACAACCGAAACCTTTACTTTTAAATGTTGTTTTTCTGGACAAGGGTAATATTTCTGAGATCACGGTGTTCACATTAATAATTTACGCTGGTTTGTGGCCTCACATTTTTTTTTTTTCATATATATCTGTACTATGAAAGAATATAGGTTGCCCAGTGTTCACTAAACTTTCTCCGTGATCTCCTAAAAGATCAGTGAGTTTGTGATAACTACTTCTGGAATGTTCTGTATCCTTTGATGGCCAGTAACACCAAGAGCTGCAAACAGTCAATTCAAATCTGGCTGTGTCAGTGCAGAAGAGAGAGGAAAACCTGTCCATAGTGTCACATGCTGACATAGCCAAGGAAATAAATTACAGTCACACAATAACAAAACAAAACAAAAAGAAAAACAGAATATGCTTAATTCATAAAACTGAATGGTTCACACATCTGGCTTTTTTACAAACAAATGCTGTTTTTAATAGAAGACAACATTCATTTGTAACAGCAGTTATCAATTTTACACAAGATAAAGACAGCAAGAAATGTTTAGAAAATCTTAGCTAGCATGTGACGGCACTACAGGTGAATGTTTTTGCAGTGGAGGGTATTGTAGTCCATCTGTACAGAATTGTCACTTTAATGGAAATAGCCTCAAAATTACCAGACATCGTGACAGAATGTATTGCATCACCTTTGAAAATTGCACAGTTGATGTACAATTTGGAACCGATTAGACAGAAAATGCAGTTTTCAATCTCAGGAATTTTCATTTGAGAAATCTTGTTGCATAATAGTAGCACATACAATGGTAGTGACCTAGCAAATAAATAAAATGTTCCAGCTCTAAGATAGCAACTTTACACTGGAATTTAATTTCTATGTGAACCACTCAATAAAATCAAATTGTCATATCTCATGCAAATCATGGAAATGATTTGTGATAATGATTCAATTTCAGTTCATCACTAAGAGCTTGAAGCTGCTCAGTAGAGATAAATTCAGCCCCAGAGAACTGTCATTCAGGACTGTTTGTTTGAATCAAGAACTTCCTAAAAAGCCCCTCGAGGAATATTTCACATGTTCTTTGTCCTTTGTGAGGTCCAGTATTCCCCATTATCACACTCAAGTAGTCTAGTCGAGTCTCGTCTGGTACTAGTCTAGTACCAGATCTGGAGGCTGGTGGCCTTGCCATGGCAGGTAGTTTGGAACTTGATGATCCTTGGGGTCCCTTCCAACCCAAGCCATTCTATGATTCTATGATTCTAAAGCAATTTGTGAAACTTAAGTAAAAAAGACTGCAGCCCAACATGTATATGAACAGAAAACAAAATACAGAACAAGAATGAACTTCAAGAAATTTTACAGGTTTCTTCGATTGCTTGTAATAGAATAGTGGCCATTTAGTCAGGAACAGTACACAGAACAGCTCCTGTAACAAAGCTGAGATCTGAAGTATAGAACAACTGCAGTGATAAACAGGTATAGTACGCCACAGGGAGAGAGAGCAGAGAATATCAGTTATTTTGCTAATATCCTTAAGACATATCTTTAGGTAAATTTCCTCACGATGCTAGGAAAGCAATTCTACCATGTTACAGGAAAGGATAAATAATTTTAGTATTATCAGTTCCTGCCTATCCCCCTCCAGCATTAGCTATACTTTCCTGAGCACAAAACAAGCTAGCTGTGCTCTTGATGGGTTTTGCAACTGCACTAGAAGCACCAAACATCCAATTTTCAGCTCTCAATACTCTACAGGGCTTCAAGTAGAGAAGATAAGAGAAAAACAAACAACAACAAAAAAGATTAGGAAAAAGATTATGTCACAAAAGGAAAGTGTTCTGGTGTCAGCAGGTGAGGAGCAAAAGCTCCGGAGTAATTTCAATACATTTTGGTAGCAAACTGCAACACCAACGAAGTTTAGGCAAGACTTCACTCCCTTTAAAAAATGCCACTGCACTACAAACTTCGATTTATCAACATCAGTATTGCATTAATCTTGTCACAACAAACTGGATTTACAACTTGGTATCCCCTCCAGATAGTATCTCTGCCTTTAATTGCTGATCCTTTCATAGGATAACCCATGTATCTCCTAAAATGTATTCTCTCCTCTATCCATAATCAGACACAATCTCAGCTCTTCCAGTTTGTCATTTCACAGGCTCTTTCCAGGAGTAAATCCTCTCATATTATTGCATATTTCCCTTTCCTTTCTGCTCTTAATTGCCAAGTATTTATTCAGTGGGCAAAAAAACCACATTTTTCCCCCTCTAATTACATTCACAACTTCAATCTAGTTAAAATCATCTAGTTAATAAATGTGTGTATAGTGTGTAGACTTGCACAGTTTCTTTAGGAGAATAAATACATGTCCTACTACACAAGGGCTAATTCTGGAATACTTAAACAGTCACGTCAAGGACAGTCATCAAAAACATAAGAGATAAACAACCTTATACTGGTTCTCTTTTTCAGAAAATAAATTCCTTCAGAATTTCCCCTCAGAACTAGTGGGAAGATTAAGTATTTCAGAACCAAATATTACTCCCCCCAAACCCTCTATCCTGTATTAGAAGCTGTCTAGCTTATTTATATGTTGACTACTGCTAAGAGCTCTAGTATGTCTTAAATCAATAAATTCCAAATCCTCCAGGACTTAGGATTCTCCCTTGCTCAAGTTTCATAGATTAAAATCCTTCCTTTCAGTCTTCAAAAAGCAGGCAGGGATCTTGCCTGCTAAATCTACAGATTTGGAAACTCAATACAAAGCCAAGGTGTTTTTCATGTATCCAAGTGTGAGAAATTGCAGACAGCACGCTTTCAAAATTCTCTATGGGATCTTCAGAAAATCTACTTGTTTTCTATATATTAACCATATTAGAAAACAGATTTCACACATGGTCACCAAAGGAATCTATGTTAGATTTCTCTTTTACCTGGTATTGAAAATTTTAATTTCTCACTCCCAGGCATCAGATTAGTTAATCTCAGCAGTAGAGAAATATTCTCCTTTCCTTTGTTGCTTCCTGCTTCAAGTTTCACCTTTGGAACAGAAGCAGTGGTCAAGGAGGAGAGGGGTATATATTTACATCATGGCACAGACCTTATATAACGAGTCCTGGCTCATGACAATAAAAATAAATGCTTAAGTTGATAAAGACTTAGGGAGTGTTGTGAGGAATGGAAGACACCTACTGTCCTCAAAGTTTCCTTTCCCTTTTTTAGCCATTCTAAATAGTGAGTTCTGCTCCTTTCATAAACTATTCTTTGTAAACTGCTTCGCATGTAATCCAGTCCCACAACACAAAAAAATGTAAAGCGACTATAAGCTGAAAAAGGTCTTCTGATGGCTGTGTCTTTACCTACAAGAAAATAAATGAAAGCAGGAGCAATGTTCTGTAATGCCAGTATTATGATAGTTTTAATAAATGATGCACTTGGAACAGCATAAATCATATTCACCTGAATGGTTCTCATGGCAACCCATTACAATACTCACTGATTGTAGCAACTAATATCAACCTTAGTAAGCAGCTACTTGTACAATGGGCTAGTATTATTTCATACTTTCTGCTTGTAGAATTTTTATCAAACAATCAGTGGTCACATTTGGTGACTTCAGTTGTGAATCATGAATAATTTAAGTGGGACTTGTGGTGAGAACTGAGTGAGAACAAATGGAAAGCAGCAATCCTGAGAGGCAAAATGCCATAGCTGTCCATTAAGCATTATTAATAAATCACCCCCTGGAAGAGACAGCCTGTGCACTACTCGGCACCAGGCATGGCACTAACGGTCCCTTAGGACAAACCCTGGTCCAGCTGCAGCATTGTGGCAGCTGAGGTTAGAGTTCCACAGCTGTTCCCTGACAACAAGCTTTACCAATCTTAAAAGCTTTCTCTAGCCAGCTTATTAACTCCAACATGAGATTACAAGGAGGTTCAGGCAGTCATTAAGCTATTTTTCCATTAAGAAGTCCTAATAACATTCTGATGTCATCATCCATTAATGCAGAGTATTCTTTGGTTCTGCTGAGAGTGAAAACATATTATTTCTAAAACTATGACAATTTAAAATGCTTCTTAATATATCTTGCTTCTGCAATGATTTATTTTTTTCACATTGCTATCTGCAGTTATGTTGTAAATATGGTGATGTGTATGAGTAAGAAATTAATTTACAGGGTATTTCCTTATATTTACCTATACACAGAAAAGGAATTTAATGATTCCAATACCGAGAGTACTACTTCAACAAGGTTTTATGTGCTTACTTAAAAAAAATTATATTAGTTGTCTACAATTTGTTTTTACACTTTAGTACTTGTCTTCCAAAGATAAAAGTACAATTTTTAATGATTTCTGTGGAAAAAAAAAACTATAATTCCCATCGTATCATTTATGTTTATTTGACTCACTATGCCTTGTGCTGTAACTTCAAAATTTTAGGAAGAATGTTAAAACAATGTTAATATATATGGTTTAAGCACATTTGAAGACAGAGAAAAACAAAGGAAATTTCTTCTGTTGCTGAACTGTGAAAGATGACAGAAATAGTTGTGGCGATGTATTATGTAATAACTTTCTAAAAGTGTAGCATTAAAAGATAAAGAAACCAATGGCCAGAATAGGTCACTGTAATTAATGTAAGAGCATTTTCCTACTTGCCATTTTTGTTAAACATTTCTTATAAATTGCAACTTGCAAGTTATAATTTCAAGCCATACCAGCCGTGCAAAATATTTTGGAAAACAATCCTTAATTTTATACCCTTCTTCTCAGTTCTGTTTTCATAAGCCTGTAAAATGTTTTCAGTATCTACTGATTAAGACAGATGAGTATAACGTTACAGACAACATGAAAGATCTTTCTTGGTTCTCACCACCCCTGTGAGGTTCTTTTAATGTGGTGGCCTGGAGCATCAAGCTACTTAGTATTTAAGTTTAAACAAAACACTACTTTAAGAATTTAAAAGAAAGTTCTTCTGTAACATTAATGGTCATACCCAAAGCAAAAACTTGGTCCTTTTGTACACCAAAATGTATACCAAATAATAAGTGCACATAATATATATATATACAACATGAAAGTGTTTGTTCAATTATTGCCTCCCCAATTATGTGCATTAAGATTCACTTCTTGATTTGCCTATAAATGCTTAAAGACATTTAAGAAGGCAATTGGCATCTCAAGTCTAAACCTGAGTAGGACCTAAAGCTTACTCTGCCCTTATTTACTCTCCCACATGGACAAAGGTTTTATTACATTATATTTAAGCAAGATATACAGACCTGAACCAAGCATAACCAAGAATAAGAAAATGCACAGGCAGTGGAAACAGAAACAGTTATCATGGGAGGAGTACAGGGATGCTGCTAGGATGTGTGAGGATGGAGTCAGGAAGGCCAAGGCCCAGCTGGAACTGTACTTGGCAAGAGGTGAGAATAAGAACAAGAAAGGCTTCTACAGGTACCTCAAACAGAAAAGGAAAGTCCAAGAAAGTGTACACACCCTAGTTAGAGCAATACAGGCAGGCTGGTAACAACGGACTAGGAGAAGGCTGTGGTACTCAGCAATTTTTTGCCTCAGTCTTCACTGGCAACTGCTCTTCACACACCCTTCAAGTGAACGTCTTGGAAGGTGGGGACTAAGGGAACAATGTCACTCCTGTTGTATGTGAAAATCAGGTTTGTGTCCACATGAGGAACCTGAACATCCATGAGTCTATGGGTCTAGATGAGATGCACACCAGAGTCTTAAGGGAATTGGCTGACATAGTTGCCAAGCCACTCTCAAAGATATTTCAGAATGGCAATCAGGTGAAGTCTCTGGTGACTGGAAAAAAGGGCACTGTCACAACCATTTTTGAGAAGAGTGGAAAGGATGACCCAGGGAACTACCAACCTGTTAGCCTCACCTCAGAGCCAGGGAAAATCATGAGGCAAATCCTCCTGGAAGGTTTCTTTCAAGGAAGCTGTACTCAGACAAATGGAAGACAGGGAGGTGATACGGAACAACCAGCATGGATTCACCAAGGGCAATCCTGATGAACCTAGTGGCCTTCTATGATGGCATAATTGCATCATAGGGAAGAGCCACTGATATCATCTATCTGGACTTCAGTAAGACCTTTGACATGGTCCCCTGCAACAACCTTCTCTCCAAATTGGAAAGACATTGATGGGTGGACTGGATTTGACAGACAAGAAATTAGCTGCAATTTGCATCCAGAGAGCAGTGGTCGGATGGAGAACAGTGAAGAGTAGTGACCCCCAGGGGACAGTGCTGGGGCCAATACTCTTTAATATCTTCATCAGTGACACAGACAGTGGGGTCGAGTGCACCCTCAGCAAGTTTGTGGATGACCCCCATGCACCGTGGGGTGCAGTCAACATACTTGAGGGATGGGATGCTATTCATAGAGATCTAGACAGGCTCAAGCAGTGGGCCCAGGAAAACCTCCATTCAACAAATCTAATGCAAGGTCTCTGCCCCTCTACTCTTATGAGACCCCATCTGGAGTATTGTGTCCAGCTCTGGGGTCTCCAACATAAGAAGGACATCAAGATCTTAGAGTGGGTCCAGAGGACAGCCACGAAGATGATCAGAGGGCTGGAGTACCCCCGTTCTGAGGACAGGCTGAGACAGCTGGGGCTCTTCAACCTGAAGAAGAGAAGGCTCCGGGGGCACCATATAGCAACCTTCCAGTACCTGAAGGGGGCCTACAGGAAAGCTGGGGAGAGACTTTTTATAAGGACATGTAGCGACAGGACAAGGGAAAGTGGTTTTTAACTGGAAGAGGGTAGATATAGACTAGATATTAGGAAGAAATTCTTTACTGTGAGGGTGGTGAGACACTGGAACAGGTTGCCCAGAGAGATTACAGATGTCCTCAGCCTGGAGGTTTTCAACGCGAGGCTGGATGGGGCTTTGAGCAACCTGGTCTAGTGAGAGGTGTCCCTGCCTATGGCAGGGGAGTTGGAACTAGATAATCTTAAAGGTCCCTTCCAACCCAAACCATTCTATGATTCTCTAATTGTCTGATTCTGATTGTTCAGTCTGAAGAAGGCTCAGGGGAAATCTAACAGGGGCCCTTCAGTATCTAAAGCGGGATTATAAGAAGAAAGGGAACAGACTCTTTAGCAGGGGCTGTTGTGATAGGTCAAGGGGAAATGGTTTCAAACTATAAGAGGGGGGGATTTAGATTGGATGTAATAAGAAGTTTTTTACAGTAAGGGTAGTGAAGCACTGGAACAGGTTTCCCTGTGCGGTGGTGAATGCCCCATCTCTGGAGACATTCAAGGCCAGCCTGGACAGAGCTCTGAGCAACCTGATCTAGCTGTAGATGTCCCTGTTAACTGAAGGGGGTTGGACTAGATGACCTTTAATAGTCCCTTTCATCTCAAATGATTCTTATTTTTCTGATTCTATGATAACAGATCAATCTCTGAAGATTAAGTGATGAATTAAAGACATGTTGTCTTTCTCAAAGTTTCTTAGTGAACATTAGTTATAGCTAATGCTACTTCATTCTTGGGTCAAGCTTCAAATTCTTAAGCGATTTATTGCTTTGGCAGCTAGGAACAATTTGTCAGTTTGGCAACAGAGTAAGTTTTGCCATTATCTTAAGAAGTGGCAGAATATCAAACTTTGTTTTCAACTTCAACATTTAAGAACACAAGAAACCAAGTCAGAAATTCTAATAGCTTAGAAAACAAAACACCTTTCCCTTAATGTGAAAAAAAGCTTAAGTTTGCTATATTTGAACAGAGAAGTTTGCATTTTCATGTTGTACATTCCTATCACTACTAATGTAACTACCTCTTGGTATACATGTGACTAAACCAAATCACACCAAAAATATATCAGAATCCATTTTCCTTATTTGTTCACCAAATTGTATCAGCCTAACGACTAAAAATTGCAAGTGAATCACAGCAACGATAAATTAGAAATGTTTACAGAGTGTGACAGGTAATAAAATAATCAATTTAAAAAAGCACATATATAAATTACAAGTTCTGGTTCTACAGTGAATAAAAAGAAGCCACTTTATGACAATAATCTTCACTAGCTAAGTATTAACAAAGAAAACACTACAAATAGCTCATTCTCATATAAGTACTTACAAAGGAGCTTCATGAACTATGAAAATTTTTACAAGTGTCCATATTTAATCCAATCTGCTTTGAACTTGTAATTAACTCAGAAAAAAAATTTCTTCACAGATCACGAAGGATCAGAAACTCTGAAATGTTTCCTCTACCTGAGACGGAACAAAGCAACATATTGATAAACTAAGAGACAGTTAACTGAAATGAATTATGTGAAAAGATGGTCCTCAGCAAGATTTTCACTTCAAAGAATCATCTACTTATGTGCTTCCCAGCCAGTCAGTTTTATCATAACAGTTTCTGAATTTTGTTTCTCTGTATGTTACTTTAGTGATTTAACTATGTTTCACCCACACTGCAATACACACTGCAAACACACAGTAACTTTTACATATTAACATTGAGAAATTGAGAAAATAATATTTCTATTATGCTTTATAAGAATATGCTTTCTTGTAAAGTGTAGTGGTTTTCAGCCTTATAAAGAGTTCCAATAAAAACTGGACAAAATGATCTTAGAAGTGAATAGCAACCCTTCATTTTAGAATGTAAATATAGGAATCAGTTGAATTTTTTATATAATACAAAAATATATACAATCCTATGTATCTTTTACATATTATTCTTAATATATCCTTCCTGCAGACTATATCCCAGGCCAGGCAGGAGTTAAACTCAGGAATTAGGAAAGGCAGATGAAACTGAATGTAAACTTAAGAAAATTCTTGAGAAGAGATCTGACTGCAAATTAACTTGGATGTGTGAGCAAAGACAAGACAAAATGAGACTTCTTTGTAAAGGAATAGAGATAAATGCTCCCCAGATACATATCTGATTCAGCTCTTCTGTTTCTTCTTCTACCAACAACAGTTTGCCAGTGCTCTAGTACTGCTGTTTCTTTAAATCACACATTTGAATAAACATTAGGATATTATGTTCTGGCCAGTTGTCTTGAAGTGCAATTCCAGAATAACATGCAAAGCATTGAAATCCATTTAGGACATAATTTGTTTACACTTTTTTAGTGATTGTCTGCCATATGATCCTATTTTGTGGCTCTGTCATTTCATCTTCATTTCTTCTCAAGTAAATTGCTTATTCTCATGCTGTAATCATAGCTTCTGCCTGAGATCAGAGCTAACATCAGCTGAAGCACTTTTCTGCTGAAGGATTTTTATTTCATTCTCTTACACTGCTTTAACATTTTTCTTCTTTGAATTTCTCTCCGTTAACCAATTCCCTCTTTTGCTTCTGTCAACAGCACAAGATTAGGACCATACACTTTCTTGCTCTTTATTCTCTCTGCAAAAGAGCTATTTCTTGGGTGATTCACAGAAGTGCTGTGAAGCAGCAGGGAACTGTATCGCCCTGTTCCTGCTTCTCTCCACCAATTCTTCCACTGGTTTTTCACGTATTAATTTCATATTTTCCCCTTTACAAAGTGGGAAATCATACCAGGAATTCTCAGAAATCTCAGAATTGGCATTTGCTGTATTACCAAATTTAAACAAACAAACAAAAAAGAAAGGATGGGTGAACAATTGAGTCCAGGAAAGATAATTACACTTTAGGATTATTTCAATCAAGAAATCAATGCCTGCTTAGTTCTGCAAATTATTTCCTGGCATATGCCTTATTTGGAAATTAACTCAGGCTTCTGTTATATCTTACAAACAAAGCAGATTTTGTAAATTTGCTGCAAAATGATTTGGTTACGATATATCCATATTTATGCTAAAGTAAAAGAAAATTTCCCATGTATATCTCTTTCACTGAACACTGGAAAGGTGCTATGTGAAAGAAACAAAGAGCTTTAGGACTTTCAGTCACTGAAATCAGAACAGCAAAGAAACTGTATGTGTCCTAATGTGGCTATATAGCCATTTATAGTGGTCATGACAGCCTTTGATTCTTTCATTATTTTTATAACTGCTGTGCCCAGTAAGGTAAATGGAATGCGGGAATTCAAATGTCAACATCACTTTTGAAAATGTTATTTAGTCTTCTGCAAATAAAGAGCATTAACTAAAATGTGGATGTCTAGTTTAGGAGCACATGGAATCTGGGAAGTTAATATCCTAATTTTGACCCTGAAAACTTTCTGCAGAGATGCTGCTTAACAAACAGTATCCAACCCTGCAGGAGGTTCAGCAGCTCAGGCCTTAGTAGTGCTGCACAACCCGGTTGTGCATCCATAAACTATTCTATATTCAACTACTAAGAAGCCTGAACCAAATGATAGCAGAGAGGTTGTTGTTATGCTCCCTCTCTGATATTCAGGAGCTAATGATGTGTGCACTCCACAGGATATGGAAAACACAACTTTATTCTATCCTCTGTGTGACAGAATTGAACAATTTCCATAATATTCAACAGTGACCTCATAACTGAACTGCAGGCAGTTTTTTCTCCTTCCGTTGAAGATGAATCACTGCAGAAAAAATGTAAGACTCATTCACATCCCTCTGGCTTGTTTTACTGTCTTCGGTCAGGTCATCATGTCATGCCCACTGATTGATTATAGAAAGACAAGGCCATTGGCAGTTACAAAGTTTCTGCGCCTACATGCAGCACAGTACTTGCTGTGTTTACATGGAGTTCATGCCTGAATAAGTATTGTTAAAGAAACGTTTGCTAAATTAGTTCAGGGAATCACATAGCAATATTATTTAATTGCTATTTGTCAAAACTGTATTACCATCAGTGAATATTTTTAATTATATCAAGAAAGGGAAGATGTCAACTCGCAATTTCATATGTCAGAGACTCCACAGAAAGGATTCCATGATTTATCATTTCAAACTGTTCTTGTGGCAGCAAACATTGCTTACTGTTGAAAATTAACATCAGAATTAAAAAAAAAAAAAAGCACTTGTTTCTTCATGTGCTATTAGTTTATTATTTATTATTGGTTTAAATTCAACAAATCTGATCCAATTTTTTTTCTCTCAGTTGAGTTGTACAAATAATATAGCTAGCTAGCTTTACTGAAGCTAGACTGAAATTTTATAGTTCAACAAAACAGAGGTGAATTGTATGAAGGCTAAGCATCATCAGCACCCACTTTTTCACCTGTGTTTTAAAAGAAAAATGCTGCAACCAAAATTTTTGTGTCGTGTACACTCTTGAAAATCCCCATAGATCAACTTGGGACCCTCAGAGATTTGGGCAGAGAAGTGCTTTTTCTGGATTGTGGTCAAGTAAATAGGAAGTATAGGCATCAGGCAGAAAAAGATAATAAAGCACATAAAACTCATGCATTCCAGAATCCTCTGACATTAAACACATCTCCCAGCCACTTGCTCTGCCCTCCATATTCCTCATCAAATCATTGGTTTTTGAGAGGAATTGGCTCTCTGATTGGTAATTCATACACAGCTATGCACTGAGGTACTGCACGGTTTTTACTTCTTTTAACATCACATACTACTGCAATAACACTACGCTCTAGTAACATATTCTGAAATCATACTAGAATATGTTTCAGATTTCCATGGTATTGGACATCATACCTGGGAGATAATGCAAAATTAGAACTAGTCAGGCCTGAGGTCCTGCTGATACACTAGCAGATCTGTAGCTCCGTATTTAGAAATGACAACCAAAATCACATGTTAATTCTGGTCACCTTTTCATCACACGCTGCCAGTTGGTATCTTCTGCTGAATGCAGTAAAATATTTTGGTGGGTTCAGTTTAAACGTGTGAATTTCAGTTTACAAGTTGATGAAAATTCCTTCAGGATGCAAATGCTTCCCTCAGAAATGACTTATAAATTACCACCCAGCTAGAAAGATTATAATAACAGAGTAATTAAGCAAAGATACTGCTCTGGGGAGATCATACTGCTCTGGTGAGACGCTCAATGTTAGAAACAGTTTCCACGGACATCATGGATATCTCTTAGCATACGTATTACGATATGTAGAGAAAAAAGTTTGTACTGAACCCTTTCAAATTCTCTGTTGTGGAGTAGTTTGATTATTCAAGAGAATCTCATACACTGTGTTTTCCAGAATGGCAGCACTAAATCCTGGCAGAGGCGGCTATTTCTGACACTAGGATAGAATGAGCCTCACTGCAAAAAGGGATCCACTTGGCTTTGGTTCTGACATGGCATGATATTTACCCACACACCCTGATCTAGAAGTGCACACAGTTCTGCTGATGCTGTGCCTCGGTATCTCATTGGCACTGCTTTGCTGTGTCATTATGGAGACATGCTGGCTGCCCTGGGAAATGGCTGGCCAGGTGCTGCTCACAAAGGCTGTCCTACACTCCCAGTCATGCACTGCCAAATACCTTCCCCTCCCCTGTTCAGTCAGCCTCTTCCTGCGTGCCCTGTATTCCTTCCTGCATCCAAAATTGTGTCAAAGTCTCTTTTGTCTTATGTTCAGTATCTACATTCCCTGTCCTCCCTTTCTACTTTGCTTCATGCTCACATATTTTCTTATACTCCTTCATCAGCCCTGGAGGCTGAATTTCTTTCACCTTCCCTTTTTGTTTGTCCTTAAGGTTGTCTCCTCCCTTTATTTTCCTTCCCTCTTTCTGCATGCCCCTCAGAGTCACTTTCCCCTCTTAGGAGCCCATATATGAACTCAGCTGCAAGCGAGCACGGCTGTATGAAATGATTTTTAGTGTTGCTAGCAACCAAGAGAGTATTGCTTTAATGATCTTTCATGTGAGCCAGACTAAAAGCCTCAAGCACAAGGGATCCTGCAGTACAGAACAACCCCTTATTACAGTGACCACACTCCACACCTCAGCTTGTATAAGCCATACACAGAGTGGTACATACAGATTACACACAAAGTGTTTTGCTTTACACTGAATTTAAAGCTTGATATGTAATCCTTGCACATACCAAATTGATGCTCTTTAGGAGTTTGGTTTTGCGGAGCTTAGTCAAGAGCTTATCAACTTCTTTCAGAGAAAACACTGTTCTGTCAGTCTTCTGTTTCTGAGGGCACATTCCCTGCTCACAGCTCCCAGTGGGCATGCCTAGCAATACTGGATTTTGCAACAGTCTAACAGAACCGGAAGTAACCATGCCACATTATTTACTTGCAAATGAGTGCATTAAAGTTTTCTCAGCTGATACATCAAAGGATTTACAGAGCAGAGAACAACATTACTCCAGTTGCAAGCATTCCCCTAAGGACTGAATCACCATGTGTTAGCAGATACTAGGTATTTAAACAAATGTAAAAAAGGATAATGGTGCATAAAATCATAATAACTCAAGATAAGCAGCAAATTAACACAAATCTTTTATAAACTAGCTATCGTTATAAAAGCACATC
The DNA here is from genome assembly GCF_002078875.1 of Numida meleagris. Taxonomy (NCBI): domain Eukaryota; kingdom Metazoa; phylum Chordata; class Aves; order Galliformes; family Numididae; genus Numida; species Numida meleagris. The sequence continues at coordinate 90,126,801 of NC_034411.1, read as the reverse complement.
ATTTACTAGCAGCTCAGCGTCTGTTTCCCATTTCTGATGCTGAACAATGGTTTTTTGTCCCCAGGAGCACGCTGACTCTATCTGTGCTGTTCAGTGGGACACCTTGGCACCTCCAGCCCATTGCGGTTATGTCATTCATGGTCAGCCACACAGCAGAAACCCAAGCAAGAGAACTACTTTCAGCAGGTAAATATTGCTATGTGTATAAATGTGGTTCCAATTGCCTCTTCCCTACAGTATTAATCATTCCTTTATTTGCTAAATGTGCAAAGAAAGCTGCCACAAAAGAAAAGCTAAATTTAGCAATATTTTAAACAGTTAGATAATCATTTTTGTAAGGTAGAAAATTGCTTTCTTCCGATGATTTTCCTAATAGTGCTGTACTTAATTTCAAATGAGGAATGTGGTTGATTTTGATCCCACTTTCTTACACTTAATTGGATGTCTGAGGCTAAAAATATTCCCAGTGGTCAGCGCTGCCACAGAATAAGATTTCATTAAATATGCCAATCACTGGGTTCATGTAGTAGAGCAAAAAGAGCAATGGAGCCTAAGCAACGTTCTGTTATTAATGCTAAACTATCACACCAGAATAGCAATATTCCATGAACTGCTTGAAATAAAATTGCTTGAAATAATAACGCATTTCCTAATATGAACAGTTATTAATATGATTAGGAGGTGATGAAGTACAAAGTAATGCTCAAAGTGAATTCATGATCATATCCTGTTCTAAGCCCCAGTGAAAAATTAATGCTTATAAACTAATTAGACATCCTGCTCCAAAAACATCGCTTTCTTAATACATTCCATACATACAAACATACACAAATAACATGCAAACATCTATTAAAGGTTTCTTATTCAGTTTTGAAAATAGCTTGGTAAATACATCATCTACTAAACATTTGCTTTTATCAGAGATTTATGAAAACACATATATACAAAAGTTATTTCAAATTTCTCTACTCTTAACAGAGAAATGCATATTAAAGCAGTTAAATTTTCTAATAACATGATATATATTCTTATAAAGTGGGGGGAGCAGCTAACTAGAGGACTGTGCTGACATCCAAAGGGCTGTCAGAAATCTCATGGAGATCAACAAGGAGAAATGCAAAGTCCTGCAACTGAGGAGGAACAACCTCAGGCACCAAGACATGCTGGGAGCACCCAGCTGGAAAGCAGCTCTGAAGGAAAGGACCTGGAGCTCTGGTGGACACCAAATTGATCATGAGCCAACAATGTACCCTTGCTGCGAAGTAGGTTAATGGTGCTCTGGGCTGCATTAGGGAAAGCATCATCAGCAAGTCGAGAGAGGTGGTCCTTCCCCTCTATCCTGTGTTGGTGATGCTGCACTTGGAGTACTGAGTCAGAATCTGTATTCCCCAGCACAAGAAACACACGGACATAGTGGGAACAGCCCAACCAAGATGCTGAAGGCACCGGAGCGCCCTCCTATGAGGAGAGGAGAGAGCTGGGACTGTTCAGCCTGGAGAATAGAAGGCTCAAGGGAATCTTATCAATATATATGTAAATAACTGAAGGGAGGGTGCAAAGAGGATGGAGCCAGGCTCTTTCAGTGGTGTTCAGTGACAGCATAAGAGGCAACGGGCACAAACTGGAACACTGGAGGTTCCCTCTGAATATTAGGAAGCACTTCTGTGCTATGTGGTAATGGAGCACTGGCACAGGTTGCCCAGAGGCTGTGGAGTTTCGTCCTTGGAGATCTCTGAAACTCACCTGGATATAGTCCTGGGCAACCTGCTCTAAGTGTTCCTGCTTGAGCAGAGGTTGGACCAGATGGACCCAGAGGTCCCTTCCAACCTCAACCAGTCTTATTCTATGATGAGCGTTCCACACATTAGTTTCATCTCTTAGCATACTGGTAATACTTACAGATGACATATTGAATAAGTTGCTGTACTGCTGAAAACAACAATGTAGCTCATTAGGAAACTTCAGAATGCATTTCAAGCTTGCCTTTCATTATCACTTCTTAGTATAGTGAAGATTTATTAATTGTATCTTTTCTCTACTCAGAACAAAGTGACTCAGATTGTTAAAAACATAAATACATAAAAGTATGTTATCTTCCTGTACATTTCAAGACACTTCGTTGCATTTCTCTGATATATAACTGTTTGACTTCAGTACGCAAAGTGAAAGACTATTGCTAGGTCTGTGACTCTTGATCACAGATCAACTTTAACATATACACAGTTGTCCAAGGTAGTAAAATCAGGATACAGAAATATTTAAATCTGTGGGCTGAAGGACTGAACAAAGTTTTGTTTGTCCAGAGAAGTAAATTCTTAAGAGTTCCTATTTTATGACTCTCATCTTCCTATTCATGATTTTACATTTACAACAAAATTACCTATTTTGCATTTTTAAAAAAATCAATATCATAATCTTAGTTATGACTATTATTCAGACTGAAACATGAATGTCAGTGTAGTGAGCCTGACTGGGATGGAGTTGATTTTCTTTACAGCAGTGTACACATGGTGCTGTGTTTTGGATCTGTGACCAGAAGAATCTTGATATATGATTACTTAGTTGTTGCTGAGCAATGCTTGCATAGCATCAAGACCGCCTCTGTTTCTCACACTGTCCAGCCAACAAGCAGGCTGGCATGGGCAAGAGGCTGGGAGGGGACACAGCAATGGACTGACCTCCTTTTGTTGTCTAAGGATGTATTGTGAACAACACCAGATGTTATTTCTTTCTCTAATTCAACGAAGAAAACAGTGCATGGGCAGAATGTCTCCAAGGAAAGAGAATAAACAGAAATAGAAGATTCTTGCTACTTTGAAACAACATAATTGAAAACCACAGGAAATAATATATTAACTGTCAAAACTGATAAAATAAAACTGTGCTCTGCATACCTTTCCTCTGCTAAGTCACACCATGCTGAGAAGCACCTACTAGCTGATCATCACAAAGATCCCTGGAGCACTTTACAAATGAGCACGTCCCAGTAGGAAGCACTGGAATATGAGTTCCAGGTCATAAAGCTGGTAAAACTGTAAGCTACAGACCCTGATCTCAGCTGCATGTTCAGATCATTTCTTGTTCAACATTTTCATCAGTGACCTTGATGAGGGGATATGTCCACCCTCAGCAAGTCTGATGATGATACAAAGCTGGGAGGAATGGCTGACACACCTGAAGGATGTGCTGCCATTCAGCGAGACCAGGCTGGAGAGTTGAGCAGAGAGGAACCTGATGAGGTTTAACAAGAGCGAGTGTAGAGTCTTGCACCTGGGGAGGAATAACTGCATGCATCAGTACAGGTTAGAGGATGACCTGCTGGAGAGGAGCTCTGCTTAGAGGGACCTGGTGGTCCTGGTGGACAACAGGTTGGCCGTGAGCCAGCAGTGTGCCCTGGTGGCCAAGAAGGCCAACGGCATCCTGGGGTGCATTAAAAAGAGTGTGGCCAGCAGGTCAAGGGAGGTGATCCTCCCCCTCTACTCTGATCTGGTCAGGCCTCACCTGGAGTATTGTGTCCAGTCCTGGGCTCCCCTGTACAAAAAGGACAGGGATCTCCTGGAAAGAGTCCAGTGGAGGGCCACAAAGATGATAAAAGGCCTGAAGCACTTCTCTTATGAGGAAAGACTGAGTAACCTGGGTCTGTTCAGCCTTGAGAAAAGAAGACTCAGAGGGGATCTGATCAATGTATATAAATATCTAAGGTGCAGGAGGAAAAGGGATGAGGCCAGACTTTTCAGTGATGTGTGGTGATAGGACAAGGGGAAACAGCCACAAACTGAAGCATAGGAAGTTCCACAGAAATGTGCGTAAGAACTTCTTCACAGTGAGGGTGATGGAGCACTGGAACAGGCTGCCCAGAGAGGTTGTGGAGTCTCCTTCTCTGGAGACGTTCAAGACCTGCCTGGACACCTCCTGTGCAACCTGGTCTAGGGAGCTTGCTTTGGCAGGGGGTTGGACTCGATGATCTCTAGAGGTCCCTTCTAGCCCATACACTTTCACACTTTCAAACTGTTTCCAGCCCCTGGTTGAAATCATTGAACTAATTATCTGATTTTTTAAACTGATAAATGTTTAGCTATCATGGTCTTCAATATTCTTCTCATTTAAAATGTGTTCAATCAGTTGAGTGAGGAAACTGCTATTTGTCACTATTTTATGATAGAAGAATATATGATAAAAATTTACTAATTTCATCATACATATTGTTATACCTAACAATTTTTAAACTAAGTAAGGATTGTATAGTAATGATTGAAAGTCTTACATATGTGTCATATATGCCACATCATGTGCTTTTAATTTTAGGTAAGGCAGTTTATTTTATCGTGTTCTTTTTACAATGATTATTTTTAATTGTGCGTATTTCATTTGAAATAATTTTAAAAGATGCCTATCAAAATCTTTAAGTATCCTAACACATAATTAATAACAGTACTATGGGAGATCTGCAGCATACAAATAATCTAATCTAAGAAATAAAACTTCTTCCATTGTAAAGGCTTGTCTAAAAATGTCAGAGGTCACCCATCCTGGTATATCTGATGTAACAAGTCCTGCCTTCCCCTAAGTAGAGGTAACACTGAAATAAATTCTAGTTTAGAATGAAGTTGACTGCATTTGTACTGCAGCTTTTGTCGGCACAAGTATCTGGGCAACATTTGTAAAGCCAGTCTGCCAAAACCAGCCAACTCTACTCATCCCCTCCCCATAGCTACCTTAGTTAACACAAGACCAATCATGCTGGATCAGACCAAACATCCGCTATTTCAGTATGCTGTCTGAGACAGCGACTGATAATGGGTATCTAGGGAGAAGTTCAGGGATGGAGCAAGCATTCAGTGATAAAACTTCCTTCATACTCCTTTAGTTTCCAACAACTGCAGCTCAGGGACTTCCTAATTGATGGGTAGTTTCTGTATATTTCGTAGCCATCGGGTTTCTTTGTCATTAGCTTGTTCTGGGGATTTAAAATCCTCTCTCAGTACACACAAAGTTTCATGGACATAGTGCATTTTTAATACAGATTATGACTTGATTAGATACTAGAAAATACTTGATGAGAGCCTTTTTTGTCAATTTTTAAATATGATGAATATGGATTGGAAGCTGCCTCTGGTTGCTATGTAATAGTCTGGTAGTGTGGAACTAATGATCACTGTCTGCTTCTTAAAGGTAGCCTGCACTGGGAGGTTTGTGCAAAGTGCACTTATTTGAATTACAATTTGCTACCAATTGTACGATAACTCTCCCATCAAGTACTGCTATTAAGGCATTAGCATCCCTGAAACCTTTATTAGTAAAGCAAGAGAAGTACAGGCAACTTCAAAGATTGGTTGAGAGCAAGTGAATTAGCCAGCATGCAGAATCCAAAGGTAGGAGCTCTGAACTGCTTTATGTTTCTCTCCACAGATAAACAACAGGCTAAGCCTCTTGCTTTCACAGCAATGTGAGTTTGGAGACAAAACAAGGTAGCATGAGCATCTCGTCAGTGAGTTTAAAAGGCTCTGGACAAAGTCGTTTCCTTCTCTTTCAAAGTCTGAAAGTACACCATCCCACATTTACTGCATACTAACAGCATCATCAAACACATTCAATGTGATGTATGTTCACACACTGCCTTGAATTAATATGTCCATACAAACAAGTTCTCCGTAGTAAAACTTTATCTACACAATTAAAACCTGCTGTTTCATTTACCAGAGATGAGACTTAATTAATCTCCCATTTATTAAAGCGCTGAAGAAAGTTAAAGAGACAGTAAACAGCTGCTAACACTATGGATTTTCCCCATGGCCAAGTTACAGTACCATCGCTCGAGAGATATCAGTCAAACACCATTCACAGACATTCCAGTCATCCCTGAACCCTTTTTACTATAAAAATAATCTTCTAGGTGAAATAATCTGAAAAAGTATTGAACTGATTGTTTTAATTAGAAACATTAAAGCCCAAAAAGTCAAACGTGTAAATTCACTTACAGTAGAAAGTTAAAAAAGTTTTGTTAGACTCCAAGAAGTGTCAACTGCCCACCCAGGGACGCCACATCCTATTGTAACTGGTCCAGGGGCTCTGAGTATACTCGGTATTGATTACCTCAGGAGGGGACATTTCAAGGATCCCAAAGGGTATCGATGGGCCTTTCCCTCCACCCATCATACTACTGATGCCACTTGGAGTAAGTGGGTTGCGTTGATTACGCAACGAGCTCGGATGGGGAACCTCAATCGTCCAGGAATCCTAGAGGTGATCATGGACTGGCCTGAAGGTAAAAAGTTTGGAACATCACCAGCAGAGGAGGTATCACGTGCCAAAGAGGCCCCACCATCCATGAGTCAGTATAGAGATAAAACACTGGCCACCTCTCCCGTTCAGCAACATCTAATGCTAGCTGAACAGCCTTTACCTCTGCAAATTGGCTTGATTCCCCTTTTCCTTCCGTGGCCTCTGCAACCTGTCGTGTAGGGCTCCACACAGCAGATTTCCATCTGCGATGCTTCCCTACAATACGACAGGATCCATCTGCGAACAGGGCATATTTCTTTTCATTTTCTGGTAATTCACTGTATGGTGGGGCCTCTTTGGCACGTGATACTTAAAGGGCAGTTTTAGAAGAGAAATCAACATCATAATATAGTGTGTTGTTTTGCATTCCGATATCTTATTTAGTAAATTAGTTTGTTTCTCCTCAGATTGTTGCCGCTGTTCTTTGCTCTCAGGGCCATCTCCTTACCCTTTTCCCCTTTCCCCTTTTCCCAGGACGTGGGCCCTTGGGTCCCCCCGTCCCCTTTGTCACGGAATCGGGCCTAACGCCCGTAAACCGTTGACAAACTGAAGGGAGACAAAGACTAGGAAATATTGTGTCAAAATGATTTCTTAGAGCCAGCTATAATTCAAAAAAGGAACAGAAATATTCATAGGAGTAATAAACAATGGGTCTTCTTTTGGATGTTTTTCTTTTGCTGAATACTGAAATAACAGCATAGTGGACTGAAAATTCATTGAACCTATCTCCCTACACATTCTCCCCTTCTTCAGTAACGGTTTTTATACAAAACTGCGAAATGTATTTAGTGGATTGAGTTGCAATTTTTTTTTTTTTTTTTTTTTTTCTGATTGATTAGGCATTTTATATTTTGTTTCCTTGGGAGAAGAATTTTATTTTCACATTGAAGTCATAATCCTTTCAGACTTGCTGTCTCATTTTTAAGTCTCATCCCAAAGATGAATCTCATCTTTGCTTTTTTACCTCACTGAGCTTGCTCTATATGTAGACCAGCTTCGCATGTTAAATGGAAAGAAAATTATGGCAAATGTTTCCAGATATTTTCCTACAGTTAATAAGATTCTTCAATATAGTTTTTCATATTCACTTCGTAAGATATTAGCCTACATTATATTTCTAGTATTTGTTACATGTAAGCTTTTCTTTTAATTTTAAATCTGTATCTTTGTTGCATCAAGAAATAACTCTATTATAAAGCAACAACTTCTGGAACTAGATTTAAGAAATTCCTATATATGTAAAGTTAGAAAGAACTGACATACATTCACATTTATTTTTAAACTAATTGTTTGGTTTTAGCCACAATTATTTCTTAATATAATGGCAGGGAGCCTTCAGCTCCTAGAATGCAGTCTTGGTCACACAAACACAGAATTCTTTGATTTTAATTTAATAGGAAATACAATATTTGTCTTTACAGGAGTGTGAAGTCACCTATTTGCATTCAGAAAATAAACATGAGTGAGTATACATGCAATTAAGGCATTCTCAATCTCTTATCAATATATTGACTTGAACAAGCTCTTTCTGCCTGAGTAATTTAGTTTTGATACCCATTTAATATTTCAGCCACTACTGAGACTCCAACAAATGTGTTAATTAGTGCCAATTGTGAAGTTGGTTTCTGTCATACAGCCATCTGTCTTACAGAGACTGAATCATTTCATTATTTTAAGGTGTAATTATAGATGTCTCAAATCATTTAATATCAATCATCAATTACTGAAAAAACAGCAATGTTGCAGTTAGATTCTAAAGAGGTTTTTGTGTTTTTCTCTTCCTACATAATACAGTTTAAATAAGACAGACTTCTAGAAAAGTAGGGCCATTATACTAACAACTTCACGGTAAAAGTCAGAGGTGATCAAAACCATATTTGTCAAAGAGTACAGATAAAATGTTTGTGGGGGAAAATAAATTCAGAGTACTTTTTTGTATATAATTTTAAAATTTCCCAAGACTGTTGAATCTTAACTTTATTATGTGATTTCTTAACCTTAACTTTGTTTCTTGGATTTTATGTGCATTTATTTAGACTGTTTCCGTTATTTTTATGAAGTAATGGCACAGAATGAAATCACAACATGGTAATGACATGCCATGATAATATAGGTGAATGGTGAAATATAGGTGAAAACTGTAAATGCATAACTCAGTCCTGGTCCTAGATGTACAGCATAAAATGCATTTATTTTTACTTGTTTTTCAACCTTCACTTGAAGCCTTTCTCTGTCACCCTCAGCCCTCCTTCAGATCGTGGGTTCTGCTGTGGTGGAGTCAAACCACCCCTGCAGCCCAGAGCAACAGCAAACCCCAAACTGGCTTTGTCCCTTCAGGCAGAGAGGAAGTTATACCCAACACATGTTCCACATACTTTAAATGGATAACTTTTACACTATAGATACCAATGTCTGGAATTTTTATCCTATACTAGTGAAAAAAAAATGTGTGAACATGTGGTATATTTTGCTATGTTCAAAGATATTTCAGAGATGCGATGGACAACTACTGCAGCTTTCTCCATTAAGTGATTTCTGATTTGCAAACAAAGCAATTAGGAAATGATTACATTTCTTGAAAACACTAGAGACTAAAGGAAAAAAAGGTGTTAGTTCCACAGGAGTATGAATTTACTTCTTATTGAAGTAATGAAGAACATCTGTGGCTGAATTTTTGGAAATCCAAAGCCAATTAGAGATGACGCTATGGGACAAAATGATGATTATGGGAAAAAGCAATAAAAAATCCCTTAAAATAAAATAAAAAAAAATAGAGTTCAAAATTTTAAACAATGAATCATTTCATACAGCCAACATAATAATGAGCCAATTTCTATGTAAATCAATTCATAATTATTAATATCTTTTCACTCCTGAGTAAAATTCTGCAGAAAACATGTTTTCCAAAACATAGCAGAGGGGAAGAAAGAAGTTATTAATAAGCAGCACTCTTAACTTCTTTTGTTAAATTAAATAAATCAAGGGAAATTAAAATAGGTAATGAAATATGAAATCAAGAAAAAAAAAATAAGTCTGACAAAGAAAGCAAGCAGTTTTGATACTGAATTAACAGGACACAGAGTAAGCATAGAACACTATAATCGTCTTCTCTCCATGGTCAGAAAATTGACCACATTGAAAATTGACCCTTCAGATAGAATGCATCAGCAATGTTCCTTTGATAATTTTGTGACAAGTAGTATTTAAGCATTTTGGTGCTTTGCTCTATTCTAATTATTGAATAATGCCCTGGCCTGCAATACTTATTCTCTGGACTTCATGTATGAGCTATCCTACTGGAGGCAATGGGACATTTTATAACGTAAAACAATAAACCCCATGTCACCGTATAAATTTATGCTTTCTTATTTGCACAGCACAAGTCTCTCTACTTATCCTGAAGCACACACGGGGTTTTAAAGCTGAATACAATTCACAGCTGTCTGAAATATTTCATATTTCCTACAATATGAATATGTAATATACATTCAACAATTTTTACTTGACTTCATTGACAAGCATCTGTGTACCTTGTCTTGGATAGCATCTAGTCCCAACGAGCAAGAAAGTACTTCCTATGAGATATTTCGAATGGAAATAGAAATACGATAAACCTGACGAAAGGCTGTTAGGTACAATGTAAATTAATCTAAACTCCCGTAAAGGTCGTGGGTTTAAAGAGACACTTCCACATTATAAGTTCTCTCAAATCAAGGCAAGCACCTTAGAAAAATTGGATGAACTGTAATTTTTTTTAAATGACAAAATAAAAAGGGATTCTATCATGGAGATGTCCGCACTGCAAATGTGTAAGGTAACATGAGGTTAATTCTATAATTGGGAGATTGGCAGTTCAATTAAAAAAAAAGTTTTTATCTGAGGTATAAAACTAGAATCAGGAATCTAGATCTCAGAAGGTTTATTCAAGATTAAATGGGCTGAATTCAACAGCCACATTTAAGTGGGATCCAATACTTTATGCAGCAATCTAAGGCAGCACACTCAATTGCCTGGAGATAGTAATACAGAAATGCTAAGCACAAAGTTGAATCTTTCTTTTCTCTCAGAGCATCGAGTTGCTGTGACTAACCTTTGGAATTTCTAGGCCTGAGAAACCTCCTGAAAGTCACCTGTGACTTTTCTGTGAAGATGTGGGCATGTTCAAGAATGGCAAATAGAGAAGACAGTAGAACCATTCACTTAGTTTCCATCTTTATACCAAAACCTGGATTATCTCTCTCTAAAAACTTTGGACTAGAGAACTATGTCAGTCATCAAATATCTTTCAAAGTATCATGAATCCTTGCATCATATTTTTAAACTGAAAAATGCATAAAGACTATATGTTTTATAATAAAAAATAATAATTATAAATAATAAAAAGAGAAGCATATGGTGCTCCTCTTTTTGAAACAATATAACCGTATTAGGAGGTGAGGGAGAGGGGGTGTGAAAGAGGTGAGAAGATAGTGAGAGAGGGATGGAAGGAAGGAAATACAGCAAAACAGAGCTGACTGTGGCAGCAGACTATGAAATCAGTCTGTGCTATCACACAGCTCACTGCAAGAAAGAAGAATGTACCAGTTTCTGAGCAGCGGGGCTTTTACGTAAGTATTGCGAAGTACGATACATATACCACAAATCTAATAGAAGAAAGATACAAATATTCTCTTTCAAAATAACCTTGATAGGATGGTGATAAACCTGGATTTCAGGAAATGCTGGTTGTAATGTGTTGGCATAAAAGTATTCTACAGATCTGAAGCAGAATATTAAATTCATTTTTACTCATACGAGAAATAGAGTGGAATTATATATTTCACAGAACCACAGAATCACAGAAGTACAGGGGTTGGAAGGGACCTCAAGAAATCAAGGAGTCCAACCCCCCTTAAAGCAGATACCCTACAGTAGGTCGCACAGGTAGGCATCCAGATGAGTCTTGAATATCTCACCTGCTGTAGGGGGCCTGCTTTGCAGAGGGGTTGGACTCAATGATCTCTAGAGGTCCCTTCCAACCCCTAGAACTCTGTGATTCTGTGATCTCCATAGAAGGAGACTCCACAGCTCCTCCGGGCAACCTGTTCCAGTGTTCCGTCAGTTTTACTGTAAAGAAATTCTTCTGCATGTTTGTATGGAACTTACCATGTTCAAGTTTTAGGCCATTACTCCTTGTCCTGTTGCTGCACACCACTGAGAAGAACCTAGCCTCATCCATTTGCCTCCCACCTCCCTTTAGATAGTAATAAACATTAATCATACCCCTCCTCAATCTTCTTTTCCCCAGGCTGAACAGACCCAGGTTACTCAGTCTTTCCTCATAAAGGAGATGTTCCAGGCCCTTAATCATCTTTGTGGCCCTCCACTGGATTCTTTCCAGGAGATCCCTGTCTTTTTTGAACTGGGGCGTGCAGAACTGGACACAGTAGTCTAAATGTGGCTTCACCAAGTCAGAGTAGAGGGGGAGGATCACCTCCCTTGACCTGCTGGCCATGCTCTTTTTAATGCACCCCGGGATCCCATTGCCCTTCTTGGCCACAAGGGCATACTGTTTGCTCATGGCCATTCTGTTGTCCATCAGGGCCCCCAGGTTCTTTTCTGCAGAGCTCCTCTCCAGCAGGTCATCCTCTAACCTGTACTGATGCATGCAGTTATTCCTCCCCCAGGTGCAAGACTCTACACTTGCTCTTGTTAAACCTCATCGGATTCCTCCCAGCCCAAGTCTTTGGTCTGTCCAGATCTTGTTGAATGGTAGCACAGCTTTCCAGTTTGTCAGTCACTTCTTTGAGCTTTCTGTCATCAACAAACTTGCTGTGGGTGGATTGGATATTAGAAAGGATTTCTAGTGGTTGGGCGTTGGAACAGGTTGCCCAGGGAGATAGTGGAGTCACTATACCTGGAGGTATTTAAGGAAAGGATAGATGTAGTACTTAGGGACATGATTTAGTGGGCAATATTGATAGTGGTTGGACAATGATCTTAGATGGTAGCACAGTCTTCAGGTGCGTCTGCCAATCCTCTCAGCTTTGTATTATCAGCAAACTTGCTGAGGGTGGACTCTATCCTTTCATCCAAGTCATTTATGAAGACATTGGACAAGACTGGACCCAGCATTGACCCCTGAGGAATACTGCTAGTTACAGGCTTCCAACCAGACTCTGCACAGCTGATGACAACCCTCTGCGCTCTGCCAGTCAGCCAGTTTTCAATCCACCTCACCATCCACTCATCTATCCCCTACTTTCTAAGTTTCATAACAAGGATGTTGTACGCGATGGCTACAAACACCTTGCTGAAGTCAAGGTAGACAGCATCCACTGCTCTCCCTCCATCTACCCAGCCAGTGATGACATCATAGAAGGCTACCAGGTTGGTCAAGCATGATTTCCCTTTGGTGAATCCATGCTGACTACTCCTGAGAATCTTCTTCTCTTCCAATTCTTCTTCTCTTCCAATCCAATTCTTGGAATGAGTTCAGAGGAGGGCGACTAAGATGATCAAAGGGCTGGAGCACCTCTCCTATGAAGAAAGGTTGAGGGGGGTTGAAACTCGATGATCTCTGAGGTCCTTTTCCACCCAGGCCATTCTGTGATTCTATGATTCAATTGCCTAGAGATGGCACCCAGAACAAGTAGTTCTATCACCTTTTCAGGGACTGAGGTGAAGCTGACTCGCCTGTAGTTTCCTGGATCCTCCTTCTGGCTCCTTCTGAAGACTGGAGTGACATTGGTTATCCTTCAGTCGTCAAGTACCTCTCCCATTCACCAAGACCTTTCAGAGATGATACAATCACCTCTGCCAGCTCCCTCAGCAAACATGGGTGCATCCCATTAGGGACAATGGATTTGCGTGCGTTGATTTTGTCTAGACATTCTCTGAACAGATCCTCCTCAACCAACGTGAATTCTTCCTTTCCCCAGACCCTCCCTCGTAATTCCATGTTCCAGGATTCCAGAAAGCTAGTCTTAGCATTAAATACTGAAGTAAAGAAGGCATTCAGAATCTCAGCCTTCTCAGCGTCCCCTGTTACCAGCGCACCCACTTCATACGTCCCAGCAGCAAAGATAGATGGTCTGAATTTTTGTATAAATTCCTTCCAGTGATAGTCTCTGTGCTCCTTTTCCACATGAGGAAATACTTGTTAAGACCTCTTTTTCACCAGAATTATTAATTTTTGACTTATGCAGTATATAATAGCATCACCAGTTAGTTTTTATTTTGTAATGTTCAATAAGGCAAGGAAAAAAATTGTAAGTAGTTTTATTTAAGAGAATGAAAGAATTCTGACAACAAGAAGTTTCACATGAAGGCAAGGTGAAAATTTGCTTATCTCAAAATCACTTTTTGCTGAAGTATTTGCTGTAAACTGTTGTTATTTAAAATTGTAACAGTTATGTTTTAAAACAGTATTCTAGCAGTTAAAACTAAGTAAGCTTAAAAAACATAGAGAACACACCTTAATTAGCAAATATATTCCATAGTAAAAAAAAAGAAAAGAGACCTTGATGTGTTGCTGACTGAGTTTCTTTCAATTAGATGGGAAATTGTCCTAATGAAATAATAGCATTAAATCATTTCCAAGTATTAAAACAAAAATAGAAACTTCATTCTATATAGCATCTGTTGAATAATTTCTTTGATTGTGTCTAATTTGTTTAACAAATATGCATTTGTTTTTAATTCCCAACTATGGATACATTGGAGTATGAGAGTAAGAAAAAAACTCCAGAATTTTCCTGTTTTCTCTAGGAAACAAGTAGTTGAGGTTACTGCCTGTGCTGCAAATGAAGTGTTAATTGCCACATGCTGCTGTATAAAAATGGATCAAAGGACCCTACAGCAGATAAAGACCCAGCTCATATCAAATGGCAAACAAATTGGTGACAGAAATACCTTCCAAAGACATGGAGATATATTTAATCTCTACATAGAGCATTTTGCAGAGAATGACACTATTTCATTTAACAGGAATTGAATGTTTAGTTGGCTAGTTTTTAAAAGACCACCCATCCCTGAGGGTGGTCTATCAAACAAGTAGAAAAGACACTACATAGATTAATTAGAAAATAATCACTGGGGATTCAAATACGATGATGCTTAGACATTTTTCTAGTATAATGGGGGATCAGCTTTAATATCTAACATAAAGTTAGGCTTATCACAAGCATGTTGGTCCTTCACAAAGAGAAAATTTGGTTAATCACAGCTGCCTGAGTTTACACAGATCTGGCCGGCACCTTTGAAACATCTGGATTATTCTCATTGGCTAAATATTCATGTTGAACATTTGTTTGGAATAGCTGTTAGAAGTTATTTGTTTGGGATAAACTATGGTTAAAAAATCAGTACAGTGAGGATGTGGCTCAATGAGTTAACAGTAAATGGGGTTACATCAGGCCAGCAGCCAGCCACTAGTAGGATCCCTCAGGGCTCCATTTTAGGGACAGTTCTCTTCACTGTTTTTATAAATGATCTGAATGCAGAACTCAAGTCCATAGGAAGACTGCAGATGATACCAACTTAAGAGGAGGTTCTGACTCCCTCAAAGGCCTTGCAGAGACAACTTGACAAATTGGGGAATGACTGAGCAATCACCAATCGCATGAAGTTAAACAAGAGCAAGTGCCAGGTATGGTACAATTTTGGATACTGCCTTGATAATACACACAGCTAGTAATTCCGTAAGAAACTAACACTGATTTAATTATATTGAGTATTTCACTCGAATATTTTTACACAATCTGTTACATGTTCTTTTAACAATCAGTAGTAATGGCATGATAGATATGATTTTTGGAGGTTAATGCCAACATAAGAAAACGTTGTATCATTTATGCATAACCACTCTTCATTCTTTTTATCAAATATCAACACCTAGTTTTGATTAAGTCTTTATTTTATTCTATTTTCAAGTCATTTTCATTGCATTCACTTCCTGAGGACTGAGAGAGGTGACCTGAAGATTTATACTGAGAACATTTGTCAAGCTTTGTTATAGCAGAATAAGAATGCCAGTGGGGAAAGACCAGTATGTGTCTTATTTTATTATCTGGTAGAGAAATCTATTAGACTCATGTTCAGCCACTGCACCTGTAGGTATATTCTTCCATGAGAGGGTAACCAATTACACTGCAAATCATTTCCAGTGCCTTTATTTCTGTTCAGTTATAACAAGACAGACTACATATTAAAACTCAATAGGCTGATGGAGAAAAATATTAGTATTCCCTGTGCAATTTATTATTCACATTTGAATAGATATATGTGTTGGACTACTTTGCTTCAGGCTAGATCATTCAACATAAATAAAGTAACACCTTCAAACTAAAAACTTTGCTTGAGTATTAGGTGTTTTTTTGTTTGTTTGTTTGTTTGTTTTACATAAAATGGGTACCAAATAATTGAAAGTGTAAAACGCACACAGAAAAAAAAATCTCATGTATACCGTTTTTTAGGAAGTATTTTAGCATTTTTAGAAAGTACTGTTAGTTTAATTCGACAGTCAGAAAATTTGGGTAATCCTAAAGTATGACTAGGCATAACAGAATTAAATTCTGTATTTTGGGAATGCCTTTATACATGTCTAAAAAAAGTTATTGTCTATAATACAACATGTAGTCTCTAGATTTGGAAAATACTAAATTAATCTTACTACTGAAGTTAATGATGGAACAATGCCAATTATAATACAAATGATTTGGAAATATGTAAGAGAGGAAAAAGGTATCAAGAGTAGAACATTTTTGAAGCCTAAACCAAAACATAACATAGCTAAACTCTGGTAATAAAACCTGTCACGTATCCACACTTGAGATGTGTTGAACTCAGAACACAGGCGACAGACTGTAGAGAAGTAAAATTTTCCTTTTTGAAGTGGGGGACCAGGCAGACACAGAACAGCAGAACTGGTCAGAGAAAAATCAGTGTTTTATCCAAAGAAGATGAGTCACTGAAGTTATCCTCTTTGAAAGTATGAAGGGGAGGAGTTTGTTACAGAGGAGAAAAAAATTATTGAAATGGGAAAATATGATTTTAAAATCACAAAATTCAGGATGTAAATTCAAGAGTAGGGGAATTGGACTAATTTCATTGAACTAGATATTTTATTTTTCTTTCAGGATGATGTCTTTATGGTATAAATAAATTGAAGATGTCATGTTAATGAAGAACATTCTTGGAAAAATACAACCAAATCTATGAGTTACAGACTTAAAAATATGATTGTTGTAATTGTAACTGCTAGAATTCTAAGACTCAAGCTGTGATGAAATATCTGTTTTATTTTAATTACCTTTAAAATTGTGGTTCTTTATGGTCTGTAATCAAATATACACAAATCTAAACTGGAAGTGAAATAGCTGCTCTAAAATTAAGAAATGTAATTTAATTTTTAAAGTTATTTTCTTCCATGGGCAAACATTTTCTGCCTTAATATAGACCAGCACTGCTTTTGAAGATATTTGCAATGAATCATAACTTTTAAGACAATATCATGATAGTAGCATGCATTAGCAGTAGTGTAAATTCAGCATTCACAATTCTTCATAGATCTAATGCCATTCATTGGATATCTGCTATTTAAAAGCTAGACTAATAATGACGGCATCAATTATGTGTAATTTCTACAGACACTGTGTCCCAAGCATCACCTTATCTATTATTGAAGAGTACACTTTTTATTCACCTGCATTTACATAAAAAGCTGAAATCCATATAAATAAAAATATGAAGAATGTTTATGCTGACAAAGCATCCAAAAAAGAAAATATGCATACAAGTGCTTAAAAGTGATCTAAAAAATTCAAGAAACAGTATAACATCTACTTAAAGATGCTACCCAAAATCAGGACATTTATAGGTGCAGCAATTAAAGTCAGCAAACTATTTTAACTATTTTTATTTAAGTATCTCTCAAAGCAACCCTTAGAAAGCCATTCTATTTCGAAGTAAGATTACAAAAAAGAAGTTATCAGCACTTGATGAATCATTCGGTAACTATTATGGACTACTTCCCAAACCATACAATTAGCACCACGGAGCTCAGTCATTTCTTGTCTGCAGTTGCCAATCAAATTCAAGAAACTTGTTAATGTAAGAGTCTGAAAACCACTTTTCCAGGATGAAGTAGTGATCTGAAGCAACTTCAAAGAAATGTGTTTGTTAATATAGCATCTGGAGACAAAATTATCAATAAGAATCATAAAATTAAGAAAAAAAATAAGGAATAGAAGTCAAATATATACTGGACTTCAATTTTCTGTTTCACTCATTTACTATAAAAATTACATTTAATCATTATTCAATATTTTATTAAATTTTGAGTTTTGCTCTACTGAAAATAGTAAAATAAGATCCTCTGTTTTAATGGTTGATGGAATAGCGACCCAAAGTTGTCGCGAATGCATCTGTTTAAGTAAACTAGATTTGGGATATAAAGACTTTATTAAAGACATGACAATAACATGTGAGAACAGATGAAGCCTTGAAAATACAGTGAAACAGCTCAATTTCTCTTTTAATAGTATGCATTAGCTGTTTCTCTTTTCCTGTGAAGAGGGTTATTTCTCTTTACTAAATACCCTGATTTTATGTCCTTCAGATTAGATCCAAATTATTCTAGGGTGGTGATAGAAAATGAATAAACAATGATACCGAGTGAATGACTGGTGAAACGGCATCCACAATCCGATTTTTGTTTTTTTTTTTAAAAAAAGACACATAAAGAGAAAAGACTGAAAATTCTGCTTAACTACTGCACCAATTGGAGTGGAGATTACATACAATAACTTGAACCACTTATTCACCATGTTTTGCAAAAG
This sequence comes from Numida meleagris, assembly GCF_002078875.1. Taxonomy (NCBI): domain Eukaryota; kingdom Metazoa; phylum Chordata; class Aves; order Galliformes; family Numididae; genus Numida; species Numida meleagris. Next base: position 90,108,700 of record NC_034411.1, on the reverse strand, counting down.
AAAAAAAAGTAAGCTGTTTAAAGAAAGAAGGTATGAATACTAGTATGTATTATTACATATGTAACGCAAATACATTTGACATATGATATATGTATGTCTCTTATACAACAGAGTATAAAAACCGACCAACTGAAAAAATGAACTTTGAAGAGAGCAATGGGCTTGAGCTAGCTCTAGCTCATATCTTCCTTCCTAGCCTTTAGGGACCTCTGGACCCATGATAGTGAGCATATTATGGAGAATAGTAAAGAGATTCATATTTATACAGTGATTCAGCTGTCTACTGGAATATACTCTGCAAAATATATCGTGATTGAAATGTATTGCTGCATCATTCTGCTAAGTCAAAATCCTGTGTGATACCAAGTAAATTTGGTGGTAACCATTAAACCCTCCATGTGTGGAATGTTTGAAAGAACTTCATCAGAGTGTATTGGACTCTCATATGAATGGGAGTCATGGACAGGATATTCCTGAGGGTTAATGTGTGGAAGTTAGTCCAGAGAAGGGCAACAAAGCTGGTGTGGAGTCTGGAGCACAGGCCTTATGAGGAGCAGCTGAGGGAGCTGGGATTGTTCAGTCTGGAGAAGAAGAGGCTCAGGGGAGACCTTATCGTTCTCTATAACTACCTGAAGGGAGGTTGTAGTGAGATGGGAGTCGGCCTCTTCTCTCTTGTAACTAGTGACAGGACGAGGGGGAATGGCCTCAAGTTGCGCCAGGGGAAATTCAGGCTGGACGTTAGGAAATACTACTTTTCTGAACGAGTGGTCAGGCACTGGAATGGGCTGCCCAGGGAGGTGGTGGAGTCACCAACCCTGGAAGTGTTCAAGAAACGTTTAGATGTTGTGTTGAGGGATGTGGTTTAGTGAGAACTATTGGTGATAGGTGGACAGTTGGACTGGATGATCTTGTAGGACTTTTCCAACCTTGGTGATTCTATGATTCTGTGATTCTAAGTTATCAAATATATTACTAATTGTTTGGCAATAATGGGATTTCTGATTTAATGTTACAGTCATGCGTAAGAGCCTACCAGAAGTGATGTATGTTATGATAAGGGTAGGGACAAGACTGGCTGCAGCCAGGACTGCTGCCTCTCAAAAGAAAGGATATAAATTATGGATTTAGAAAAAGGAAAAGGAAAATGCTGGCTGAAAAAAATTGAAAAAGAGTGATGGAAAAATCCTTACTGAGATATTTTCTTGTAGAAGAATAGTGCATTAATCACAGTGATATTTGGGATTAATTTGCAAAATGGAAAAGTTTATAACAAGTTGAAGAGCAGAAAGGGAAAAGTAGTATTTGCTGACTGCTAGGAATTTGCTTAAGAGCAGCAGAGAAAAGACAGGAGACATGTAAGATTAACATGCCAGAATTAGAAAAAGAAACAACTACAGCAGACAATATGATGTATAAAACATGATGTGCACAGTTATAAAATCATATTAAGTTCTTAGAATCAGTCACAGGATTAAAGAGGCAACCACTGTGTGAGCTGCCCACCACCATGCTGGGACAGTTAATGGACAGGACCAAGAAAAGGCAGCAGGGGGCACATCCCCATCCCCTACATCCCACTTGTGGCTGGGGGGACAAGACACAATGAGCAAAGCCATTGAAATCTGCCAGTAAATAGCTCATCCTTTGCTGTTATTTCAACAAGCTCTGAACTGAAGTGAATATGGTCTGTGACAAAACTCTGCCAAAACAAACTGTAGGTTGATGCAGATCCTGGGCATTAGGAATAATTTCTTTACTATGAGGGTGCTGTAACAAGTTTCCTAGAGAGGTGATTGATACTCTGTACCTATGTTCAAGAGGCAGTTGGACAATGCCCTCAATTACATGCTTTAACTTTTGATCAGCCCTGAAGCGTTCTGGCAGTTGGACTCACTCATCTTTGAAGGTTTCGTCCAGCTGAACTATTCTAAATCTAAATCCATGTATAGAATATCTAAGAACCTGCTCAGAGAACACTGGATTCTAATAAATGGCATGAAAGACGAAGATTATTTATAATTGACTGTTACAGAATTGTACTCCCAGCTTCTAGACAGTTTGGTATTAAGAAAAACTGAACAAGGCGGTGAAGTTTAACTTCATGACCTATTCTAGGCAATCTTTCAAAATGATGATGATGATGAAGTGTGAACAACATAATGGTAAATTCCAAGGTTTCAGAAGAAATTGTAGATAGAAGACAAGATGATAAATCCTTCAAGTTTGTTTATCTCGTATCAGTGCCAAATTATAATGTTTTATCAGGTCTTTAATTATCCTTTAAAATCGTCTTCTTCTCATTACTCATACACCACAGGAGACCCAGACTCCTCTTGCTTATCAGACAAGAATTCTGTGTGGGCTTTACATTCCAACAGAATTTTTCAGTCTTTCCTTTTTAATAGACCTTACTAACTCTTGAAGAAAATTGTGTATAATAAGCTAAATTTAGCTCTTATTATTTTGAACAACTTGTTCAAAGGACAGCACGTTGGAAGAATAATAAAAATGTTCTGAACTGTATGATCGGTGAAAGCTAATAACTGTCTTGGAAACATTTTAAATGTACTCTAAGACTGTCTTTGTGGCGTTTTATGTATGTCTGATGACTCGATTATATTTATCAATAAAACATGGAAGAAAACTTCATTTTAATTTCTCTATTATTATAAATAAATTTTATTAGTAGCAACTGCCTTTCTGTTTCAGCATGAAACTGTCAATGATATTTCATTCATCTTACCGATTAGTGCTGCTAATGAAGCTGTCCTGTGTATGAAGTAATCAATTTAAAAGAAAAAGAGTGGATCTTTGCAAATAACTTTACAGAAACATCCCTAGAAACATTCTTTAGTGTTTGTTTGTTCTTTGAGAAATATAAACACAGATTTTTTGTAGGAGAATGGATGCATCAGGTCAGTGTCATAAACCTACACTGAAGATGGAAATAGATGATGTGGTTCCACCAAATTGATGGTTCCATAGCTGAAGGAGTGCTGCTGGAGATCTAAAGCTTAGAGTTTTCTTAGAAGATTAAATGCAGAGATTTTATCATTCTTCTCACATAACCTATTGGGATTCCTACCCTCATCAAGCAATATATGCATGACAGATTTATTGAAATAGAGGAAAATGAAAGAGGAAGAGTACAGTAGTTATCAACTTACTTAGCAGTACTGCTGAGAAGCAAGGGCTTATTTTGATTAAACACTGACTTGCAAGAATTTCATCATTTATAAAGACTATAAGATTGAGAAATATTAGCTATGTAAAAGATTAGAAAAACCACAGAATTTACTGTTTATCTTTTCCTAGCATATGTAAGCAGTTTAAATTACACCTAAAACACAAGTTTACAGGGCAATATATTTTCTCAACCTAAAATTTTTGAATCCTCATAAATAAGTTCATTCAGGAATCAAGTTCAGTTTTATATGTTTCTCTGACTTTTTAATGGAAACATTTAAACGGATTTTCGCAAACCAGGTGACATCACATAACATAATCAATACCACAGGGGAAAGTTCATAGTCACACGTGAAACAAAGAGCATAAGAAACTTCTTTAAAAATTTACACTGTTTAGAAATTTAATATACTCATCCCATCATCCATCTACAAATCATACCAGATCTGTATCCATGAATGGCATTAGGATAGTAGGTGACTTTTGACATGAAAATGACTACTAGAGCTCTTCTAGAACTATCTTTGGAACATCAAAAAGTTCAAGTGTTTTTAATAAGATGGAGCCTAAAAGCTTCTAAAAATAATGAAACTGAGAAAACACATGGTAGCAAAAATTTATAGAAGTCATAATGTATGGCCTATTCGTTATTACTACACATAGGGCTAAAGACAGAAAGGTAAGAATTTCCCAGAGAAATTATATTGCCTTTTAAAGAAAGTTCAGATGTGTATTTTTTGGTTCTTAGGAACCTAAATCTTATTTCTCCCCCAACATTTCCTTCATGTAATTAAAGGTAATTCTCATACTGTTCAGTGATATCAGTGCGAGTTCTAACACTTTACAAAGCAGTTAATGAATACTCTTAAACTGACAGTATAACTCCAAATGATATTCATACACATTGAAGAGAAAAACTGTTGTGAAATCAGTTTCAATACATATTTGCCATAAAGTTGAGCTTATCATATAGGCTGTGCACGTCATGAAAAGAAGCTTAGAGATTTTTAAATCAATAGCCTAAAAAATTATTCTGATACATTACTCATAAATAAAAGTTTAGCATTTACATTTTTTGATTATCAAAATTCTAAATTCAGCTTTGGAATTCTCAGCTTTCATCATTAGCTTTAAAAAGACAAGTGCCATGTCCTGCATTTTGGTCACAAAAGATGCTTGCATTGCTGCAGACTTGTAGCAGAGTAGCTAAGAAGTTGTGTGGAGGAAAAGGATTTGAGGATGCTAGTTGACAGTCAGCCGAACATGAGCCAGCAGTGTGCCCACGTGGCCAAGAAGGCCAGTGGCATCCTGGCTTCTATCAGAAACACTGCTGTCAGTAGGAGCAGGGAGGTGATCACCCCCCCTGTAATTGGCACTGGTGAGATGACACCTCGAGTACTGTGTTCAGTTTTGGGCCTCTCACTACAAGAAAGACACTGAGGCCCCGGAGCATGTCCCAAGAAGGACAACAAAGCTGGCGAAGGTTCTGGAGCACAGGCCGTATGAGGAGAGGCTGAGGGAACTGGGATTGTCTAGTCTGAAGAAGAGGAGGCTCAGGGGAGATCTCCCTACAAGTACCTAAAAGGAGGTTGTAGTGAGGTGGGGGTCAGCCTCTTTTCCCAGGTAACAGTAATAGGACTAGAGGGAACTGCCTCAAGTTGGGGTGAATTCTATCTGGTCCCATGGACTTATGAATGCTGAGCTGATACAGCTGTTCCCTTAGAATTTTGGTGGCTGCAGATAGAAAGGCACTGCTCCTCCAGTAATGGTCCTCCAACTCTGAAGACAAGGAAGCCTTAAGATCTATCTTAATTATAAAAAATTGAGGCAAAACCTCCGTCTTTTCCTCATTCTTACTTGTTACATCCGCTTCAAGTATCAGTCCATTGTTTTCCAATGACCTCCTCCTGCTGAAGAAATCTTTTTAGTTGTCTGGCACCACAGTGTCAGCTCAAGATGAGCTTTGATTGGCTTCTTTCCCTGCAGATGTGCACTCTCATTTAGAATCTTAGGCATACATTGTTTTTAGTGTGTTCCTCTGACTGGCATAACCAATAACTAATTCACATGCTAAGTACTCTGATATTAATTTCTGTAATACACTAAATCTTGTTCATTGTATAAGGAAGCAAGGTGACACATACATTCATGATTTCACACTTAAGAGTTGACTATGTAATGTTTAGCCATCATAAAGCTTAATATCATAGTATCTAAATTTCTTACTAAGTCAGACAAAAATCTTAATGAAGTGAGAAAAATCTCTCCATTGTTACGAAAGATTTGATTTTGACTTGGGACGATTCTTCAACCCCTCACAGTCAACAGTCAAATGCAGCTGCTTACAGTAAACTATATTGCACTACAAGGTCTCTCCCAGACATCCTTTATTTTCCACTTCACATCCGTTATCTTCCAAACATTCTACTTTCCTTTCTGGCCAGTAACAATAGAATTTTTACTAACACCAATTTCCTGCTGTTCTTCATTAGACTGCAGAAAGAGTTTTGAAAGAGAATGGCTCTGTTCACAGTTAGTCAGGCTTTCTTTAAACGTGACCACTGGGTCATATTGTAGGTTGAGTTAACTATCGTATTAAGTCGCAATTTGAAACATGTTCTACACTGTAAAATAAATGACCTTTCCAGCAGAGATTAAAACACCATCAAAAATGCTTACAGACTATTTACTCTATCAAGTTTCCCCACCCTTGACTTCCCTAGTAATCACTTTGTTTCTTTTCCTTGCCTCTTAAGTTATTTATTACCTTTAAATAAGCACAGAGTCTAGATGATGGGTGGTAACTATATTTGAAATACACTTGAACTGTTTTCAAATTGAATTCTCAAACAATCATTTGACAGAACTTCATATGCAGTAAGTATAGGCAGTAAGGAAATCCAGAAAGAGATTGTTAACACATGAGAGATTAAGTAAATTGTTAGTAAATTAATTATGTGAGGATAAGAAATATGTGTGATTTAAGTCATGGCCTGGAGCATATCCTACCCTAGAGTTGCATTCACAGTTATTTTATCAGAGGTCAGTTTAATTCCTGGTAACCCAAATTCATGTAACCAAGAGAAGCTCCTGTCTAAGACAGATCACATTTATTAATATTATCATATTCTGGCTCAAGTACAAACACATTACAAAAACCTTTTTCTAGATACAAATGTGTTTCTAATATTTCAAGCTGTGCTCTCTTGACTGCTGTCTGTTGTATTTTCACTATCCATAGAGAAGCCAAGTTCCCATGTCAATAAGCAAGCTTTTCAAAGTCTGCAATAATATTAGCACAGTTTGTGTCCAATAAGAGGAGAAAAGGACACGCAAATTATTTTGCTGTTCTAAATACACTGCTAACTGCCTTTCTTTCAGTATAAGAAAAGTCCACATCAAACCATCTGTATCTATCTCAACAACAGAAATTGTCATTGTAAAAGAGCATTAGGTACTATTACAGCTTATAAACTTTGTAAATATACACCAGTAAACAAGACTAGGAGAGCTTACTTATTTAAGCATGATATTGACATTTTGACCATGAAAAGTAACTTCCTTAAAGAAGGTAAATAAAATGTGGAACTTTGTGGGGGTTTCTTATATACATTCCTCTATGTGAAGTACAGAAAAATAGAGAATTCTCTAGGGACAGAAGACTCATTGTGGTCCTTAGCAACAGAAAAGATAAAGCTCACTTGTACTCCAGCAGATTTATATTTTATTTATCAGTTATGGGAACGTCTTCTGTCAGCAGTGCTGGAGCCACAGATAACATGTTAGCATCTATGACTGCCCTAGGGCTGCAGTAACTTTATTTTTCCATAGCTCAATAAGAAGAAAGAGGCCAGGAACAGATTACCACATAACCGCTACACATAAAATACATTCCACTTTCCTTCCAAAGTTTTTTTCTCATCTTGACATAAATATCTAGCATTCACTAGTTGGTTCTCAGTCAGAAATGTAACCTCCAAATGAAACAAGTCTAATATTCTCCCTAGAACGCTAAAATTAAACTGTAGGTGACTGGAGGAAGGGGAAACATTAAGTCATTATTAAGTTAAGTGCATCTAAAAGAAATAGATCTGAAGAAGCCTTTTTATTTATTAGGTGAGCCATCCTGTGACTTCCATGCATATATCCCTTATAATTTCTGCCTGTTCCTTTAACTCTCTCACAATTCCTAGTAGATTTACTTTAGAATAGATACTAAGAAAGGATACTTCCAGAAAGGAAAGATTCTAAACATATTCCATGGTTTGCATAACTTGTATGTAGTAGAAGTCTACATGCAAAGCACACTTTCCGTTGCTGAGGCATCACAGCAAAATGCACTCAGCTGCAGAAAGGAGACAAAGAGCCTGCACCCTCCTTTCTTACTACACCAATGTTTTTTTCTGCCAAAAAGTTCTGTTGAACCAAGACTGCACCCTATAACTGTCGTCCAAAGATTAATTCATTAATTGCTCCAACAGTCATCCCAAATATTGAAGCAACTCTGTCTCTGGCATCTTAAACAGTTATTAGGATGGAAAATGTATTACCTAAAAATATCCCCCTAAACTGACTCAAAAAGCATCATGCAATGTCTCAAAACTTCCTGAATACATTCTAGAAGACATGGATTTTTCCCATAAGTCTCTTTTACTTTTTGGATTTCCTTGTAAGTAAATCAGGATCGCGTAATAAATTAACTTTGCCATGTATATTTTACAACAGACAAAAACATTGCCTATTATAAGGATTGTTGACTCTTACTATAACATTCTGTTTTATAGACATGCTGTCCATATAAAGTTAAAGCTTGCCAGATGCTGTAAACATTTAATTTTATTTTTTGCACCTCTATGTAAATAAATAGTCAATTTCTGTACAAACAAAAAAAACACGATCAGAGAATGACAGCTTGTGCTGTGATTATGAAGAAAAAATTGTATATTTACTTAAAGAAATAGTTTAGGGGAAGGAAAGAGAGGGATGCTAGCTATGACAAGGATGAGAATGGTCTGCACAATGCAAGAAGATGACTTGTAGAAGAAGACTAATATAAAATATAAAATAGGGAAGTACTGGAAGAATGATGGTGAATGTAACAAAAGACTGAGTAAAGTCAAAGAATACAGCTGAGGTTGGTTATGTAGTATGCCAACAGTGATTTCTGGAAATGCACAGGAAGATTAAGAAACCTACAAAAGAATAAAGTATTAACAGGGAAAAAAAAAAAACAAAAACCAAACAAACAAACAAAAAAAAAAAAAACAAGGTGAGAAGGCTATTAGAACCTGAGACATTTTGAGTAAGAGGGCAAATAATCAAGCTTCTGTAGCATCAGAGGGAATGTAATGATAACCGTTTCCACATTATTTATATCACTCCAGTGGTGGAATGAAATATCACCAGTATTTGTGACAAGTTTCAGAGCCTAGTGATGGGAAAGGCTACTACTAATCCCTTTTTCAGATGATGGAATTCATTCTTCTTTTTAAATTTTGAGAAAGCAATGTATTACAAAACTGAATGTGCAAAGTTTAAGGTGCTCATCCTAAACTTTCTCTTTTGATGAGGAATGACTTGTCCATATTTATCCTGAGCATTAGGTCTCAATTTTTATTTCTATGTTTTTACAACGTTCATAGTATTTCTCCTAAATTGAAAGCTGTATGACATTATAAGCAAAGCAGAAAAGCAAGCGAGCTACAGGTACACTACAAATAAGGTAAGTAAAGAAATACATTATGTTCCTAAGAGAATGGATGTGCCTCAAACACTCTTTTTTACAGACTCTTGCTGAAATATTTTCTAAATGAAAGAAACTGTTTTCTGGGAACTAGGCTGACCACTTAGAAACAACTTAAGACTGGCTTTTTAAACAAAGCTACTAGAATCACTAGACTATTCCATTAAAAATAAAATGATGTGAAGAGAAAAAAAAATGATAGAAATATCTCCAATACATATTTTTATGTCAATACAATAAGGCCCTAGAATTCATATGCACACCACACAGTTTGCTCCTACTCTGCTAACTGGTCTCTGTGGTGTTCTTAAACAAACTTCATCTTGGAATTACACTAATTGTTCACTTCCTCTGATGGAACAGTTCACTCCTTCTGTTTCAGTGGCCATAAGAAAAGTCTGTCTTTCCCTTCAGAGTATGTCCTCTGAGAAGCAGACAGTGAAGAGCTCTGGCGAAACAGTTTCCTAGTTCACAATTTCACAGCTGGTAAAAAAATAATAAAATACAATTTTTAAAAAATTCTGTTGTTTTTCTAGTACACTGTCTCATATCCTTCAGCTTTGACTGTAATAAACATGATATATACCATTCTTGAGCACCTACATAAGATATGCTAGAAAAAATGTAGTTCTGGCAGTTGATCCAGAGAATCATTCAAGTATGGAATAGATGTGTTCAGACAATCAATGAAGCAATACATCAGCTTCATTCGCAATACTACTTGGAAGTAAGTAAGTACTTCCAAAGAACTCAATTTCTTTATGGCCAGTATTTTGAATTAGTAAATCTTCAGTTTTAATACTTCAAATTCTATATATTGTAATTTATTATTGCATTGTGTTCCAAAGTGCTGAGTTGAGGCTATCACAAAGCTGATTCCCACTCCAGAATTAATCACAAATTTCTGGAAAACCTATGGATGACTCCTTTTTGCGTTCTCTGTATTTCACTGAAGCATAGTATGAAAGCATTGAAAGGTTACTCCTGAAGAGATTTTGGAATTAGAAGAGACTGCAGTGTTTTCTTAATAGTTTGTAACAGAAGGGGAGATTCCCCAGAGTATGCTTTTCACTTTAACTGCAACAAAATATTCTAGAGAGACTGGTTCAGAGGATTATGGGGTGAAAACAATTCTGGTTTTTAAATTCTTCAGCATGAGGGATATGGGGGAAGTTCGACAGCATGAGAAATATTAGAAGTTGGCACTCATTGCTTAAGTAGTTTAGCATACATAGCGGCGCCCCTGCAAAGCACATGAAGTGCTGCCAAGTTCTATAACAGCATTATATGAGAGATCTGAGATTATTGATATCCTTCATAAAAGGCTAAAAGGCAGACTTAATGTTTGTGTAAGAATGATAACTGCATTAAGAAAGTTCTTAAAATTGTTTTTTAAAAAGTCTCAGAAAGCAGATTGTAAGTAAAACAGATGCTATACTTAAGATTTCATATACTATGAATATGAATAAATGTATCTGTAAATATTATGATTGTTAATAAAAGTATATATCAGAGAACATGTTCTTCATGGTCCCATGCTGTTCTCATATATTTACTGTGAAAAAACGAAGGGAAAAGGAGTATTTCAAGGTTCTTAAATAGTTCCTTAGCATGCACATCTGCAACAGAATGTTCAACAAGCATAGGTAGTTTCAAATCTGTCATACACATACAAGGCAGAAATGTACTTTTTGCATACAATATACTGTAGCTTGGTGATTAGTAACTGTGAAATAATGTATCAATTATTCCCTGTTCTTGAGCAATTTTCTTTTAGGTCAGATCCCACAGAAGAGAACAGAACTTCACATATAGTAAAATACACTGGCTTCCCCAGTTAAAGACTTGATCCCGCAGATTTCTGCCATGAATATCCTTATCCGTTTTGGAACATGGTTAAGTTCAGTGAAATCATTTCCTAGAAACAGAGTTAGTCACATAAGCTTCTGTCAAATGCTTTGAAATAGCCTTACTATAGCAAAGTGGTGACTGACATCCCAGTGAGATTGAAGGCAAAATTTCTGCGGGGGCCATTCTAATCGTCTCAGCAAGCTAGTTCTCTCTTTTTTTTTTTTTTTTTTGCAGTCTATCTACTTTACTAAATTTTATTAAAAGGTGAAGTTGACAGATGGTCCTGCTTCACTTCCCCAAGTAACGAATGTTGTTTTATTGACCTTCTTATGACCAATGATTCAGGCTCAGCTGCCTCTAACACAGGAAACAAATGGGATGTACTCTACTGAAATTCTTCACTTTGCAGTTTCTGAACTTCTGAAAGTGTAATTTCATACAGGATGCCCTTAGGTTGCTTTTTTAAAAATTGTTGTCTGCAAATTGAATTTCCTAATAATTTGACTCTATCACAATCCTGTAGGAAATCCCTGAAATGAGAAATAAACGATAAAGCAGAAAAAAAATGATTATGAGGTACAGAGAATATCACTGCATCATAGGTTTCAAGAGACATAAAAGAGAAAGACAGAAAAATAATCTTTTTTATAGTTCTCAGAGTTGCCAAAGGAAAATGTTGAAGGAACTCTCCTAGAACAAAGATGAAAAAAGCCCCTTAGTCTTTTTACTTGAAATTTAACAACTCTGATTATAGACATACAAAGAAAGACACTCCATATCCATCAAGCAATAGCTCATTTCACAGCGGCACAGGATTTATTTTCCTGAAATTGTCTGTAAATAATCTACTAACATTAATGAACATTAAATAATCACTGAGTAGTGATTATCTAAAAAGAACTTTGTCACAGGGTAAGTCCAATTGAGAAAGAAATAATTTCCATATGTATTAGAATAAAAGTATTTTAAAGAGACTTCACCTCTACAGGTAAGCCTCCCCAAATGCTATTGAGATAAGTGATGTTTGATTTTGTTTTGAAACTTCATTTGTCATTCAAGCATTTCAAAACATAGTTTCAGCTACAAAGATTGGATTTATTCAGGTCCTAGCAGTCTGATAGTTGAAAGTTGGTGAGGCTTTACATAGTGGGCAATGGCAAGTAACCATCTTCAAAAGAAATAAGTAATATACTTCCTGAAAGGAAGCTGTAGTGTTTTGTGTGCTTGTGTTTTATTTTGTTTTTTAAAGTGAGTTAGTAAAATATTCACAACATTTATTAAAAAAAAACATCCTTTAGGTTTTTACTGTTAGTGGCTCTATAGACGCTATTGTGGAAGGAAAGCAAAAGAGATGAAATAAGCATATAAGAACCCATTTTTTCTGAGGAACTATGCACATGATTTTTCTTACATGCAAATGCAGATAGGAGATAATATATTTCATCTTGAAATTGATGTACAAACTTAAAACTTCTATATTTCCAGTTTTTGAGATAGTAGTTCCTTTTTCTCTATTTCTGCTTTTGTCATTACGTATATATTATATAATTAGGAAATAAAAACAGTGTATACTTTGAGTTCAAATTTTTTCAAGTATTCTCTGGTTCATTTAAAAATTGGTATTCCTAGCATCTACATCAGATGAATGTCAGGACACAGAGTTGCTAACATTCCTTTTCTCTCCAAATGGATAATTAGCAGTTGAACTTGCAAAATATCAAAAGCAATTAAAAGCAAATTTAAAATGCCCCTCGAAATCCACCTCACTTCTCAACTTTCAAGTTTGAATTTTCTATAGTCAAAATTACACCAGCATACTTAAATCCATAGGGTGTATCTGCAATACAAAATTACATTCTCTCCTCCAAAACACTCACCAGACACCTCAAATTGTAACTAACAGCTCCTAAAAGGCATGTAATAAACTATTATGGAGTGTTTTATGGAACTCATGGAGGAACATGCGGAAAAAATAAGATTGAGTAATACGCGCCTATTCTAAGAACAATTCCGCACAGGCACAGCTACCATGTAACCTCTGCTGCTGGAACTCACTCAATGTAACACACAGACATATGATTTCTGTTCTAAACCGGTTTCTAATGAAAATTCAAACCAATCAAAACTGGAATCAACTCTCCCTCAAAGAACGAAATGTTACAATGATAGTATTAAAGACCTAAATAGGCTGAAGTGATGAGTCATGATGTTGCTTCCACAGAACCAGGCACAGTTTTGACCTGAGCAGCAGCCTCTGAACGATGCCTCCACACAGCTCAGGGCCTTATAAGGGCCAAGGAACATTCATAGAATCATAGAATCATAGAATGGCCTGGGTTGAAATGGACCTCAAAGATCATCTAGTCTCAATCCCCCTGCTGAGTGCAGAATCACCAACCACTAGACCAGGCTGCCCAGAGCCACGTCCAGCCTGGACTTGAATGCCTCCAGGGACGAGGCATCCATAACCTCCTTGGGCAACCTATTCCAGTGCATCACCACCCTCTGTGTGAAAAACTGTCTCCTAATATCTAACCTAAATCTCCCCTAAGCTTAAAACCATTCCCCCTTGTCCTATCTCTATCCACCCTCATGAATAATCGTTCCCCCTCCTGTTTATATATTCCCTTCAAGTACTGGAAGGCCACAGTGAGGCCTTCCCGGAGCCTTCTCTTCTCCAAACTAAACAAGCCCAGATCCCTCAACCTTTCCTCATAGGAGAGGTGTTCCAGCCCTCTGATCGTCTTGGTGGCCCTCCTCTGAATTCATTCCAAGAGCTCTGCATCTTTCTTGTACTGGGGACCCCAGGCCTGGATGCAGTACTCCAGATGGGGCCTCACAAGCTGAGTAGAGGGGGACCACCACCTCCCTCTCCCTGATGGCCACTCCTCTTTTAATGCAGCCCAGAACATAGTTGGCCTTCTGGGCTGCCAGCACACACTGCTGGCTCGTGTCCAGCTTCTCATCCATCACGACCCCCTCCACAGGGCTACTCTCGAAGAGTTCTTCCCCCAGTCTGTACAAATACCTGGGATTACCCCGGCCCAAGTGCGCACCTTGCACTTGGCCTTGTTGAACCCCATTAGGTTCTAATGGGCCCACTTCTCCAGCCTGTCCAGGTCCCTCTGGATGGCTTCCCTTCCTTCCAGTGTATCGACTGCACCGCTCAACTTGGTGTCATGTGCAAACTTGCTGAGGGTGCACTCGATTCCATCGTCTATGTCACTGATAAAGACATTGAAGAGCACCGGTTCCAGGACTGAGTCTTGGGGGACACCACTCGTGACCGGCCTCCACCCTGACATAGAACCGTTTATCACAATCCTTTGGCTGCGACCAGCCAACCAGTTCTTAATCCATCGAACAGTCCATCCCTTAAATCCATACCTCTCCAATTTGGAGAGAAGGATGTGGTGAGGGACCCTGTCAAGGGCTTTGGAGAAGTCCAGGTAGATTCCTAGAAAATGCTTTAGATGTGTAAGTCCTTCTTTGGAGATATGAGATTTTTTAGCATTCTGGAAGAAGCCAGACAAAGCCAGTTTCAGAAACTGTCTTCAGGCACACAAACTAATATAGAGGCAATCACAGGTAACAAGAACTTTGTGTAATTAAGAGACAGCAAAGGAAGATGCTGGGTCCATTGTTTCCTCTCTGTGAGTCATCCTTAACTAAGCAACAATACAGATTTAATTAAAGCTTTGTTGATGTGCACTGTCAGACTTTAACACAGCTTTTAGCTACTTCATATTCTAAAATTTGACTGGCCTGCTTCTTTTCTTTCAAGGTAAAGAGGTGAAAGAATCTGCAGTGAAATCATGCAGAAGAGATAGGTCTCTTTTGTAATCAAGAACAACTCCATCTGGGATTTATACATCAAAACAGTCATCTTAAGCTTCTCTCAGAAATCAGATGGAGCACAGAAAAGAGGAATAATGTGATTTCTATAAACCTATAGAACTTATTTAATTAGAAAATTCACTATACTTTTAAACACTTAAGAGTTTTGTTTAAGTGCAGCATCTCAGAAGACCAGAATACATTAAGCAAGGCTTGAAAGGCTTGAGGGATGTTAATTTATAGCTGTAAATATGTTTTGCAAATGCACTAAGCAGATCCTCCTTGATGTTCTCCATATGTTCAATGGGACAGGACCTGAACTCTCTTCTCAGTGGGAATTCTGCCTGTAAGATCTGACCTGTCAGCAAAATGGGAAACTACAGCAGCAAACACAGTGCCTCTTTGGCAGGTAATGCTGAGGCTTTTGATGACCGGGTACATGCCACAGTGCTGCTCAGTCAGGTCAGCAGATCCACATAAGCAACCACAGAAAGACAGTTGGGTTCCTCTGCTATTCCCCGAGGCCCTTGACTATGGTTGGCAGCACAGTCTTCAGGAGAAGCAGCCTGCTTACAGGTACAGCTTCCTTAAAATCTAACCTCTTTTCCCATTTACCTGATTAAAGAGGATTTTGACTACAACCAAGCTGCTTCAGAATTATGATGTACTGCAATGTTTTCCTTATATCTTAATATATCATACAGCTTACTGTGATAATTCTGTAAGTTGCCACAGTATGGCAAGTTTAAAAGTGGAATTAACAGTATTGTCAATTCAACAAGATATACATGTGAAAATAAGCATTAAAAGTGTTTCTTCCACTTATTTCCATTTTTTCCCACTTTTTCCACTTACTCCATTTATGATCAATACACTTTCATTTACCAAAGCACTGCAAAAATGAATTACCATTGGTATTCACCATAAATTGATTTCTCCGATAATGACGTATATCCTGCACAATAAAGAAAAGGCAATAAATGACAAGGCAAAAATGCTCTAGGAACTGAAGTAAATTGTTTGTTTCATAGAAAACTGGAATATCATGCACACAAAGAGCTCCATAATTAACTATCTAACTGAAAGTCATCAAGAAAGAAATTCATATTGTTCTTTCTGTAGGAAAGATAAACGGGTCCGTATGAATCATTAAAGCACAGTATGATCTAGTGCTGCTTGGTTCAAGTTGATCTTCATCATAAATCAACAGCAGAAACCTTATTCATATACATTCAGTACAGTTGAATCCAGTGAATACAATATTTCAGTGTAGGATGCACAGGATACGTTATGCAAGTATTCTAAACAAAACACATCTGTTTTCTTTGCATTCTGTTGAATCCCAGGGAATATATATAACTATGATCAATGAAGTAAGATTAGCTCTACTCAGTACAAAGAAATTTTCAATACAACTGTCCAGAAGATTAATATCTGGAGATTATTCCAGCAGGATGACAAAACCCAAGCACCAGATGCCAAGTTATCAATAAGAACAGCAGCTTTCTGCACTATTGCTTTCATTGTTATTGATTCTTGTGAATGTGAAACTTTCACAAATTCATTTAGTTTCATTGCACATGTGCACTTGGAACAGATATATTAACATATCTGTATCTGTTTGAATTGCTGAGTTTATTTTTAGTTATTCACAATACTTCACTTTGCAGTCTTCAAAAAATGTCAATCAAAACTTTTTCTAAAAAGCAATTCCACACATTGTGTGCATACAAAACCTATACTTACCTATCAGCATGACAAAGCAGACAGCTTACATGTTATACCATGACTAAGTTATCAGACAACTTGTTCGTTAGTTAAAAAAAAAAGTTTTGTCTCTTAATGTGTTCCACATCAAGCAAAGCTTTTTTATTTAATGCGTATAAAGCTAAAAAACTGTATCCTTGGTCTTCATGGCATTACTTACTTGTTAAACTGAAATGGAATTTAATTATAAAAGTTAATGTAAAAAAAAAAAAAAGAAAAGGTAAAACGAGAATTAGTCACTTTCGCAACAAAATGCTTATCAGGTTTACAAGCCACTAAGCTATTTACACTTGAGATAATACTTCAGTTCACATCAGTGCATTTGATTTCTGGCACTTAATCTATTTATGCACCAGAGATATAGAAAATAGATGATTTTGCTTTTTATTTACATTTTTACTATTTTTTTCTTTTTGCTTTCTTCAGGAAAAAAGAAAGTGTACTTACTTTCTTTATAGTAGTCTCTAACTAATTTTATAGATACAGTGTGCATTTTGAAAGTTGATTGCTTCAGTGTACTGTATTAATGCTTACTCTAGCAATTCTCAGTCGGTACTATTTGATTAGTAGTGAGTAAAAAGTGTGTAGACAACTTTAGGGAAAACCTCCTAGGCACCAAAAGGTTATTAAAAGAATTTACTACAAGACATTTAACAAGCAGAAACCACCACCACCATCCCCAGGATGTGTTTTATATGGCGTTCCATGCAATCTGTGTAAAAGCCAAGAAAATGTGATTCAAAAGAAATAAACACCATCACTTAAAAAAATGTTTTTCTGCATTTACTGTCAAATATTACCCAAAGAAATTTTAAAATTACTCTTCACAGAAATATTTATTTTATGAAAACTTCCGTAATTACATTACTTACTATTTCGAAAGTATTCTGTGCATGAGGCATTTATGCAGCAAGATATTATGTATCTCAGTAATGCATAATGCCATCTTCACATATCAAGTACACAAAGAAGCCCTATCTGCAGACTTTATCTGTGTGTATATATTTTAATAATGTAAAAATGTCCTACCGACAGGATTGCTCATAAGCATAGGAAGAAAAGAAAGGGTCAAGATAAGAATTTTATTCAAGTATTAAGGAAGCATCATGACGTCTTAGAACTAAAAAGACTTATAAAACTTATTTCATACTTACCTAGGAATCTACAGTCTGCCAGCCCAGGAAATGGAATGGAATGGAATGGAATGGAATGGAATGGAATGGAATGGAATGGAATGGAATGGAATGGAATGGAATGGAACAGAACTGCCTGACCTGTTCAGGGCTTACCAAAATGCAAAGAATATTACTGAGGGCATTACAGAAATGAACCTTGAACACCAACAAGCATGGGACAACAGCCACCTCTCTAGGAAGCCTGTTAAAGTGACCGAATACCCTTACAGTAAATAAATTTTTCCTTATGTCCATACCCTAACACTGCTTTGTACTGTTCCTTCGTGTCCCACCATCAGTACTCAAAAGCAGATCCCATCACCTGCCTCTGCTTCCCCTCCTCTGGGAGCTGCAGAGAGCAGATATTGATATATTGACTGTTTTTCCACTCCCTCTGTCAAAACTCTTAAGTTTTCTGTCTCACTGACTGTTGCACAAAGATATCTAGTCCCTAGACATACACAGAAAATAAAAATACCAACACTTCTTAGAAATAGTACCAATTTCATATGATAACTTGAATATATTGATGCTAGCATGTATCAACATAGTTTAGACAATGGAAAATAATTTGAAATCTTACAGAGTATGAAGCTTAATGAAGTTGTTTTGGAATGTGATCAAAAAGATTAAATCTACAAGCAGGCAGATGGAAGGATTTTTTTTTAATCCAAATACAATTTCTTTTTTTCCTATTATTCTAATGGTTGCAGTCCTATCAAGATGCACTGCTAAAGTTTTTTAAAAATATTTTTTACAAGAATTATTATTCCTCATTACTATGACTTACAGCAGATAGGCCATGTTGCTAACTTTTACTGAGGACTCAGTTCTCCAAAAAAAAAATTAAGAAATATGCAAGTACAACCAGAATTAATTTTCTGAAGCACAGATTTTAAGGCAGGTAGTCTTATTGCTTCTGCTTAAGTTTCAGTAAAGCTTTAAATTACCCCTCTAAAGCAAGCAGAACATAAACATAGATCTAAGTGTCTTGATGATGAGGAAACTGTTCAGCTGTGGATAGTTTTGTCTCTTAAAGTCCTGATAATGATGCCTTCTTGTAAAGATGCAATAATTATGGTGTTTACTGAAAAAAACAGTGTGTGGAATACTAGTTGCTCTGTATTATTACTGATCTCTTGTAATAAGAAAAACTACTGCAGTGTGACACTACCCCTTCCTGTCCATTTTCCTTAAAAGACCCACATCATTCAGTCAAGACCCAATTTTTTCAGTCACTGAACCTCAATAGCAGTTTCACTTTGAAGACAGAGGATTATTACTTTTCTCTTAGGAAAAAGGAGGCTATGACAGCATCCATGCTTCACTGTGAAGAGCGACAGGGGATGTGGACAAGCAGTTTTTCTGTCCATCTTCATTCCAGATGCAGGCAGTTGATGACAAGTGTCTAGCTGGAAGGGAAAATTATAATCACTGTTCACTCAAATTCTGCCTGAACTTCCATTCCATCCAATCCTTTCACCATAAGGACCTAACATATCTTGAAGACCATATCAATGAACTTAAGCATCTACTTGGAAATTCCTGACGTATAAATAATCCAATACAGTATTATTAAAAAAAAAAAGAAAAATGGGACTAGGAAACACTGTATGTATCTGCTGCAGTCAGTACTGCAGGCATTAGATAGTAGAATTGTATTTGGATGAGTAACAGAAGCTGTTTAATTTTTTTTCCTAAGGAAAAAACATTTACTTTGAGGACACATGTTTCAGGACAGCACCAGTCACTGTTGCAGACACTGGGCATGCACAGCATTAGCTACTAAAAAGCAAAACTACATAACCATTTATGGACCTCAAAAATATACATTACTTATGGAGGTATGTAACAATAGTTCAGGGGTAGTTTGAGTGATCATATTTGATGAAACAATTCCAGTATAAATCATGTTTAAAATTTGTTGCTCAATCCATTCATAAAGAAACTGACAGATGGCTATGAACTGACAGACACAGGGACTTTTTCATTTTTTGTGGCATTTACACTTTTAAGTACAATAGTTTGACAGTTGGTTTTGTGATTGAATGTATTTGTCATATTTCTAATGTAAGAGCTGTCCAATACCACCTGTACATTTACTAAATACTTTGCACATCCTTCACAAGAGAAGCATTGAGAAGTAGTGCAGATTTACATTTTCAGCTGTTTACTGTTTCACTTAGTGGTTCTTGATATGATTTTGATATTATTCAAGGATAAGGAGTGTTGCTCTTGTAAAATTCAAATCTAGACCATTATGTTTACAGTACTGAGTATTGGAAAAGAGTAAATATATTGCTTTAGTAACAAATGTTATCATATGTTCTATTTGTTTTAAAAGATTTAAAAAAACAACTACAAAGAGCAAGAAATAAAATCCAACAGATGAGCAGATTATTGAGTTTGCTGAGCATCAAGATATTTTTCAATCTTTTTCTTTTTGAAGGCAGCTGATATTTCATTTGCCATTTTTATCTTAAACTTGTTGGAAATTTAAGTAAAAAGAGTAAATATCACAAAGGTTACTTAAAATTCCAGCTGTAAACTATGAAAAAATACCTCCAAAACTTGGAAAATGAATTGAGGATTTTTACTTATTTCACTTAATGTGGTGTTAATTACCTTACTTTTTAGCAACTATGCATTTTTATTTCAGCACGTGTGAGGAATTCATTTTTATTTCAGCATGTGTTTTCTCTTTCAAAAAAATGAGAACTAATAAAATTCTAGCATATCATTTTCATGCATGGAGTGAAAGCTTTAAGAGAGGTATTAGATATTTTTTAACTTATAATCCAGCCATAAGATCTGGAGCACTATATCTACCATAAGAATCAAAACATATTCTAATCACTGAGGAAATAATCACCCACTAGGATTCAGCTCATATCATCAGAAAGAATGCTTTTACAATAATAGGTTGTACTCAGACAATTATATCACACAGCATACTTGGCTCAGTTTCATATATATTTTCATATTAAAATATGCACTAGTTGCAGTGTCTTGATATATGCAGTCCCTTGGTACTTCTTCACTGTATATTCCACAGACTGTCAAGTACCACATCAGGCTTTTGATTTGCTCCAGGCACCGGCTCATAGCAAATGACCGCAAAAGTAAAGAGAAAAACGTCAGCAACATTTTTATCTAAATCAGAAGCATGAAGGGTTATGAAATATATATTGTCTCTGATGCAAACCAGGAGAATCTCTATGAACTTGATTTCCAAAGAGAAAAGAAAGTCCTATACTGCTTGCTAAACTGATGACTGGGAAAAGAACATCTATTTAAAATTCATGTCCCGCACAGTCAATCAAGTCATTGCCCTCAAAAGAGGGCAATACCCTCTTTTTTTAAGCAGAAAATGAATTTTAAGAGCATCGCTGAACAGTGAATTTCATTTATCCTTGTCTTAGATATCCCAACAGGCTCCAGAATTGAGCTATGCAGTACAAAACATATGCATGTATACATACATTCATCTGTCTTCCGTGTTACAAATCAGAATCTCTGAGAGACTGAATAAATGGATTCTCTCTCAGCATCTCATTTTCCCTTCTACGTTGACTTGTGTCACACACTGAATGTTCACTCATTTGTATTACAGCTCACATTTATTAGGCAGTATGGTTAATATTTTGAAAAATATTGGTATATGAGAGAATTTGAAGTGTTTTGAAAAAGGTTTTGAAAGGATGACATGTATTTCTCTCTGACAAAAAAAAAAGAGAAGATATGTCTATTGAATGAAACAGTTTTAACAACAAAATAAAAGTTGGTCATAATTTGGTAAAATTAAAAAGCGTGAACAATAGCCATTCTGTTCTCTTTTCTTAAGATTTTTTTTTTTTTTTAACTAGAATGTATAATTTCCATTAGTTAATAAATACCTGTCCAGAATGGTTCAGTCTGCTGTTGTCTGGGAACTCGATGGATTTTACTGTCTTTAAAAGAAGCAGTTTATGATACTAGCCATGAATCACTTCACATGACTCTTGAAGCTTTATCATTTTGTTTGTTTTCCTATTTGTACTTATGTTTGTGAAGGCAAAAATGCATAACATTTATAATGTAATTCCAAATGCACCATCATTTGAAGCACAATTTTTGTGGAGGTAAAGAAGAATGTGTCCCTTTAAATAACATTCACCCACTTCTTGTACTACTTCTTCTACATTATATCTCAAGCTTTTGTATACTTAGAAATACATTTATGTGTTCATGAAAATACATAAATGTCTTTACACACTTACAGTTTATAGCAAACAAAAAGATACTCAATTCCAAATCCGACATTCAGTCAAATTTGTTTAATCTTTACTTAGAAGGCACATTTCATTCTGTGATTACAAGGAGAATGTAATCACTGCCTCAATGTCATTTGAGACATAATACAACGTATAATGAACACTTACATAAAGAAAAATAAGAAAAACTCTGATACATTGGCATTTAATATGAAAATTTTTAGAAGATAAACTGATGAAATTAGTATTTCAACTAGAGGACTACTTCTGATTATAGTTAAAAGACTATAACTTCACAGAAGTTAGGATAGAACCAGATTTGAATGGAAGACAAACGGGCCACAACAGATTTCTCCTTCCATTTGGTTTTTGCTGCCAAAGTACAGCTTAAACATTATCACTTTATTCCAATAACAATTTAAATAGAAGATGACATTTAAAATAGAAAGCTAATAGATATTTAAAGGTAGACCCTTTAGAAATGCACAAGTGTCTAATTAAAGTGGGATAAATAATAATATATGCAGCCTTAACGTTGAGTTATTGAAAGCTTCATCAGCTGGTGTACTATTGCAGTATTAACAGTTCATTTTTTTCTGAAAAAGAAAGGTATACATAGTATGGGCTTATGAAAGAAAATCAGTAGCATACATTTTTCACTAAATAATATTTAAAGGGTTACTTTAATCAGACTGCTTTACATGACAAAAAACAGATGTCTGCTCTCATACATGGCAGGTCTGCCTGTGCAAGGCGGGAGGCAAGAAGAAGGAACACATCTTCTCCAGGCATCCTGGGAAGAAGGCTCTCCATAAACTTGAGAAAAGATTTGCAATGCATTTTTATCACCATTATAGGCTTTTGGAGAGATTTCCTCCAGGTCTAACTTTGTGGACCAACTACTTATGAACAGCTGAAAAGAGATAGCATCTGAAAATAGTTTGCACGCTTTAGGACTACTCTGCAAGGTGAAAGATTGTGTACATAATAGAGAGAGCCACCTCAGAAGTACATTCCTGATCTAAACTGCAATGCTCAAATGTACACGAAATCCCTTTCAGAAAACAAAGCAGCACTCTTTGCACAATAGGAGAAAAAGATGTAGTTGAACTGACATGTTTTAAAAATATCAAATTTCTTCTTCTACCATGAGACTCCCAAGCCCAACAAAACTGTCATATACACCCCACTGAGGAGAGGGATTTGATTTTCATTGGATATTTCAATCAATATTCGATCTTCAATAGAATTTCACATTTATTACCTTTATATTTTAATAAGGGCTAACAGAGGTTTTTGAACTGTCTTTGTTCTAAGTAATTATTCACAAGTCCTCTTGAAGCTATACGCTTTGTGATCAACCACAATTAGATACATTAAAAAATTAATTCTATAAATCTATAACATTTTTAAAAGTATACAGATGTATTTACAAATATTTTTAGATCTCTCAGTTAAGCAGAAAATATCCAAATTTAATGTGCTTTCTTGAGGTTTTTTTTTATTAAAGTGTTTCTGATCATTCAGATTCAAACATTGTAAGCTTAAGAACAGTTCAAAAATATTCTAGCTCATCATATTATTCTAGAGTAATTTGCATATGTTTTCATCTACTGTTGGAAAGAAAAAGAATGTCAACTTTATTCTAAGAATGATGAAGTCATGACTAGAACAATTCCTGTTCTTCACCCATATTATACCATTTTTCATACACTTTAACCTTGTTCGTTATAAGGGTGGGTAAAATCAGAGCTACTTAAACATAAGAATGAAAATCATTATGAAGAACTTAAAAGACTGATATTCCAAGTTATTCACCTTTAGAAAGATACATGTTCATTCTGTATTTAAAAATAAAAGTGAAAATGGCAAAATATATATTTTAAATTTTCATGCAGTAATTTTCTTACACTAGGAAGCATTCAGGGATGAGTTGTCACACTGATTCTGTCGAGTGCCTTACACTGTGGCTCAGTGAACTGCCTGGGCATGTAGGTGCTAACTAGGACCCATATGGTATGCAGGCCATGTACTGATTCACTCACAGAAATTAATTTCATCCCACTGAAAGAGTGGAGCAAGCCTGCAGTTTGGCTGCACAAGACACATCCACACTACCTCATGCAGCCTTACTAGAGAGCAAGTCAACAACTCGGACTACCTCAGCTTCCTCTACAAGGGTTATCTCCTGGCTCACACAGTACTGTTGATGTCTTTAGTCTTTTTGGAGTGGACAGGTCATGTCTATGCTGAACTTCATCTTGAAAGCCCCATATCACAATAGTTATCCTATATTGCTTAGCATTCTCCAAACCGCTAGCCCTGTACAATTATTCCTTATTTTATCTGTGCATGCTGTTATATTGGTAAGTAATCAGTCCTGCCTTCTCTCCATTGGCTTGTATTCCTAGATCTCACTACAGAAAAGGACTGGAAAATCTATTCTATCACCCCAGCTGGCCTAGCCTAAAGTAGGATAAACCAGATACTCCTCCATAACACTCCACAGACCCCAGAGCAGTGCAGTTTCTTGACAGTGGGCCTGGCTGTTGCTAACAAAGCTCTACAAGCTTGCCTGAGCTTTCTTCAAGGGTCGTATCAATGGGAGTGAAAACAGCAAACATGTACTCTCTTGCTATTATCTAGAGATGCCCCATGCACTCCAGAATTGTCCAGATCTGACCTCAGGAGAAGTCTGCAGTCTAAGGTAAGATTAATGTGTTGAGGTGAGTTGACCATACTCATCCTTTATCTCAGTATAACTCCTTTGGAAAATGTGCTTATCTCAATGTCATACAGCTACTGTGCACACCAAGGAAATGAGGGCAGTAGAGCTTTCTAAGTGAGCAATGTCTTCTCAGTAGGCCACAATCTGGGCTGCAGATGGAAGGATTCTAACAAGAATGAGCAAGGAGAGTCAAAGGAAGAGTGCTAGTGGAGCTGCTGCAAAAGACACCTTACTGCTGGCGCTTCCCTGGCACGTCTTAATAGCTTATTTTGACCACATAATCATCCCTTTTCTAACTGTGAAGATTTCCTGAAATCCTTTTGGGAGCTGTAATTGTATTACATTTAAAAAGCAATCTATATTGTTTGCAGACACAATGCTGCATTTAGAGAGCTGTATCTACTGTGTTTGATATTTCTTAGAACAGTAAATAAACAGAACTGTCCATGTGTTGTGAGTTCCTAAGTATGTTTTTTTTTTCATTTGTAAGTGAACACACAGGTTCTTCTCTCACTTCTGTTCTCATCAATCTAGATTTGTTCCAAGCTTGCTAAAGAAACTGCTCCAGTGATTTGATAGAAAAGAATAGAATTGGCATTTTAGTACAGGTACACAATTCAAATATAGGTGCATAAATCAGAAATACCGTTCTCACAAATTTAAATTATACAGCCACTTTCTAGCTCAGAAGCACATGATAAATGTTTTGTTTCGGTAATAGTCCTGTCCTATATTCATCCTGTCTGTATCTGTCTGAAATCCTGAAAAAAGTCAGCAAGTGATCTTGACGCTATTAGCTTGTTTTATATTAGTGTAAATGCAGTAAGAACGTAGCTGTATAAGTATGAAGTGAAAAATTACAATGAAATCCAAAGGACGTTAATAGTTCATGTGATCATGGTATTCAAAATATGTTCAATTAACCTCTACCAACAAGAACACTTTTCATTAACAGAAGGACACAAGAATAAACATAATAAGAGACTGTGAGATTTTCACTGCATATCAGTTAGGAAAAGCACCACTGAGATGACTTAAGTCTTTCATATTGACAGCATCTAATACCATTAGACTTTACTCACAGTGTTTATAGACGATGACCTCATTTATGAAAACTAATTTTTATTATTGCTCTAAGAATTTAGAGCAATATTGACTGCAATATTAATTATTCTTTCTCTGGTTCAGCCATAACTGCTGTAGTCTTTTCATACTAAAAACAGAATCAGGCAATTAACTCCTGGGATTTTCTCAGGAGAAAATATAGGAAAAAAAAACCCAACAAAATCCATCATGAAAATGTAGCTGCATGTAATCAGTAACTCAGTGGTAAAATTAGCACACTAGTTACTGTTTGCTGATGTAGCTAAACAGAAGATTCAGTAAAAAGAGTGATTTGAGTACATTAATAAGGGTAGCCCACAAAATCTAGGTAACTGTGGGAGTAAGTAAGGTTCAGAGTACTCCAACATGCAAAACACAAAGGTGTCAAATCAGGCTGTTATTCAGGCACTGTGATCAGTGTGGATGGCACTGATGTGTTTACTGAGCCACAAATCAGGAATTCCTTCCTAACAATCATTAGTCTGTGCTTCTTCATCACATCATGCAAGTGACACCTGTTAATCTCAAGAAATAAATTCAGCAAAGGAAATCCTTATACCCTCCTTCATGAATCCTTCATGAGGAGAAAATAAAAGATCATCAGTGATCTAACTACTTGTTAGATGTTGAAAGGTAGCTAATCTTTTAAGAAAGGTCAGCTAATCTTAAAATGAGACTAGTCAATTATATTCACACTGAGAATGGTTAAGCGGTGCTACACACGTATCTCTCTGTGTTGCTTGATGTTCCAACAGTGTCTCATGTTCAGGTTTTTTTTACTAAAACCTGGCACTGTAATTTTTTCTTAGGTAGTTTCCAATCACTAATATTCATATTATTTTTAATTACAATAATCAGATACATTTTTATAAAAAAAATAACCTTCACAGTTTGTCTTGCTATGGTACAGTCTTATTTCCAAGATTCTGATTTTTTTTCATTTTTGTTAATTTGTTTTTTGTTATTGTATTTTTTTGCTATTTACATCACATTAGAACCACATCTGTTTTGGATGTCTTAAGAATTTGTTT
Organism: Numida meleagris; assembly: GCF_002078875.1. Lineage (NCBI taxonomy): Eukaryota > Metazoa > Chordata > Aves > Galliformes > Numididae > Numida > Numida meleagris. The sequence goes on along the minus strand of NC_034411.1, from coordinate 90,082,025 downwards.
CCCTAATGTAAATGTGCACTAATTGATTCAAAAAAATGAATTTTTAAGCTATGCATGGTCAAGCAGGAAAACTACTTTATTAAAAATGGATTTCTAACTCAAAATATATTCATAATTCATATAGTGAAGTATTAGAAATGAACAGTGAGGTTGTGTGATGTTGCAGTAAACAGACATTAAAATATTTTTCTATTTCATTAACTTAGCATACCAATCTATATAGAACTTACTTATGCTGTTACCCAATATACATTGAAATATTTATGGTTGATATTTAGGAAGTAAGATTATTAATAAATGAGCATTGCGTCCTAATTTATATATTTTTACCAAACAGCATACTGGCTGCTACAACAATAATAAGACACATTCTGTAAGGACTGTTTCAGAATATGCCTGTTGGCCTTGTGAACTAAAGATGCAGAGAAAAAAGTTAATAGCTTATAATGAAAACTAGCACTGGGAGAGGAGAAAGTGTTCAGAACGTAGGGGAAAGGAAATGATATTTCCTTCTTCTTCCCTGCTGCAGAATATTCCTATATTAAATTATTTTGAACACCTTGTCTTCTGCATAATAAATCCATCCTGAGGTAATGAATATAGACTTTAATCTGAACTGTGAGCTTTCTTTGGACTTCTCTGGGTAGTAAATATGATGAATGGAAGAATAACATTTTTAAGACAAATCAGATAGAAAGCAATATCAACCTCTAAATTAACTGGTCTCAGTAAAGAAGCGACAAAGGCACAGTGCACTAAAAAAAAGTTTAAATTCTGCCCTAAGTTAGAATAATTATCTGATTTATTTCAATATCTATTCACATTTATTTCCTGCACTTTTTCCTGAGTTTGCTGAAAGTATTAACTGCTGTAGAGATTTTGCACCTGTCCATTTTAAAGTGGGTCCAAGACTTCAGACTTCTTCAGAGATTACTGAAAAGTCAATAGATATTAAGATTTATAAGAATTTCTGACCTGGGCTAGATTCTTTTCATCTAAACTCCCTGTATCTTCTTTTAAAAAGGTCTGCTTTAATGTGAAATGAAAGTTGAGGTGAAAGGTTCTTTCTCACATTTCCAGTGCCTGGAATGATCCATCCAGCCCTTCCTCTATTCTTTCTTTTCTACCTTTTCTCAGTAAATTTAGTGTTCATTAAAGTACAAGACTAGCAGTACTGTCTGAGCTAAACAGAGTACCCAGGCTCCACAAGTTTCTCACTCCAACTCTACTGATTCACCTTTTTATCTTGACCTGCAAGCTGCCTTGTTATTCCAGTTCCTGGCCTCTCTTGTGCAGAAGCTGCCAATCATATCGCATTTGCAGTGTTTCTTATAAGGTGTGAAAAAAAAATCAAGATGAAGATGAGACTACACAACTAATTTTTGCCACTAGATCTCCTGAGTAAAAGAGAATTTCTTTTTAATTGGCTCCACACACTTGGGAAATGATAACAAGTCCCTGTGAGTTTACTGTTCAAATTGCAGATTTCTTCTATACAACATTCTTTCTCCTGAAACAAAACAAAATGAAATTTTTAATAGTATCTTTCAAAGAAAATATAGGCCTTTCGTGATACTTCCTTCTTTTACAGGGCTTTCTAGTCACCTAAATCATTCTATAGCAGTGAAAGAGCTATGTAAGATTCTCAGAGCTTTTAGTTAGTAGCATGCTGATAGCATGTTTATGCATATTTGAATAATATGCACACTGCACAAAATGTTCCTTTTTCAGTATGTGAGAACAAGAGTGAATTTACCTAAGATGTCACAGAACAGAAATCTTAAAATCTGCTACCCATTTTGCTATACTCAGCTAAGTAGCTGAGAGATACAGTTCTACTCTTGAAGCCACCGTACTGAATACTCCTATGACAAGGCATTAGTTTTCATCTCTTTTGATCCAGCTGTAGTGCTGTAACTCTTGTTTCCAATTCAGAGCAGAGTCGAGGCATATCTTTGTCTCTTCCATTCACCAAGCCAGACTCAAGAAACTGTATGCAACCCAGTCAAGAAAGCTGGTGTCCTAGGCACAAGGCCAGATGAGTCTCTTACCACTTGATGAAATCTAATCTATTCAACACACCTACTCATATCAGAATTGTAACAAACAGCATGTGTTTATGGGCACATCTGCTCTCTGAAACACTGGATCCGATCTTTTTAAGTGTCTTCACTAATGACTCAGATGATGGGGCATTGTGCACTCTCAGCAAACCTGCAGATGATGCAGAACTTGGAGCAGTGGCTGATTCACCAGAGAACTGTGCTGCCATCCACTGGGACCAGGACAGGCTGGAGAAATGGGCTGACCGTAACCTCATGAAGGTACAACAAGAGGAACTGCAAAATTCTGTACATGGGGATGAGCAACCTCATGCACCAGTACATGTTGAGTGTCAACTTGTTAGAAAGCAGCTTTGCAGAAAAGAATCTAGGAATCCTGCTGACACCAAGTTGAAAGTCACCAGCTACAATTTTTTAGATTAAATAATGCGGGAGGAATTTAAAAAAAAATGTTCACCGGATGCAATTCTGAGTCATTTCTTCATGTGGATTTGTACCTGTTGTGAAATACCTGAGCTGGCTCTAATGTCTGGCTACTGAAATACAAAACATAATAGTACAGTAATTCATGACAATTCTTTGAATCACAGGGAAATAAGTAGTTTGGCTGAAGAGCACTTAAATAAAGGAGATACTCCAGGCAACTATTAGAAGCTTATCTCTGATTCATAAATCAGTTTCAGAAGGTCAGAAAAAAAGTCAAACTAAAACTAGCATTAGCAAAAGTGATTCAACAAAACAGAACAGTGGCATCTGGTATTTGAGTTGGAGATTTGTGTTCTTGAGTAAGAGTTACATGCCTGCCAGAATCTAACTTCCCTTACAATTATACTGCAGTCAGGTCCCCTGTTGGTTTAGAACTGATTAGTTCTGAATTGTAGTGGCTTGAACTTACACATGGCCAGGACTTTTGAGGTTTGGCCATTACCATCGAAAATCACAAATGAGATGAGTTCTCTGTGGCTGCATAGTTTCATCACATCGCTATCACACAGTACAGAAAAACAGTTGTCAGTTCTGATATTAAAAGGGTCACAATAGGAACATAAACAAAGAGATTCCTGGTCAAGGATGAAGTACATTGGCAGAGCTATTTAACAAATGCCTGCAAGATTGGATAATGCAAATAAAGCTACTTCAGCCATTACTAACGACTGTAACACCTCAGGAAAACGGTAGGTACAGATTAAAATGTATTTGAAGCTAGTAAAATTTGGCACACATGCGTTCTTTGTATTAGTATATAAATTACAAAGAAATTCAGTGAATAAACTGAAAATGAAGCAATTCCTTTTAGTCCTCTTAGATGTGTTTAAAATATCATGAGAATTTAACAGAAGAAGCAAGATAGCACAATGAGCTCAATGTCTCTCCTGTCTCCCCCATTGACTTGGCTCCAAACAAAATCAAGTAACATCTGCCAAATGCCAGCCTGTTCAGCTTGCTAATGAGTTTAAAAATTCAGAGTATGACCGTTGCTCAGCAACTGATAAAGGATACCAGTCACATGGTGCTACAGTTAATATACATGAGACCTTTACCCCTCATTTTATAAAATCCTACGAAAAAAAGGATTTTTGAAAACATTTTTTTCAAGGGAATTCACTGGCTGCCTTTTTTAGCATAGTACTGTAATTTGTTCTAATGCTTGTGAACACCAGCATTCAGGTGACTGAAAGGGTGCTTAAGTTTTTCAATCACACATCTTTTAGTTCATGAATTTGGATGGTGGTGGAATTGTATTCAATTCAGTTGTTTGCTGACCATTTCAAGAGATAACAAGAGCCAAAAGCTGGAAGTGCTTTAAGCCTGGAGAACACGCCAGTGAATTTGGCTGACAGGCTGACAGCTAAAACTAAATTGAAAACTATAATCAGAAGTGGAAAAGCGGGATCAGAGGACTTAGAAACTGTGGTTTGTGCAGTAGAGATGTAATCAATCTCAGAGAGAAAAGGACAGGAGGGTATCAGCCACCCTGTCAAGACTGTTTCCTCATCTCATCTGGTCCATTGGAAAAATCTCAAATTGACCGTTAATCAATCCGTCAATCAATCATCCAATAATCAGCAGTGACATGAGGTTATAATGGAAAAAATTAAAGAAAAGAGACACAAGAGCATGTTATTCCACTTGACGCATGAAAGAAAGACTGTAGTTACGGAGATGCTCTATGAGAGATGACTCTAGCATGCCACAGTTGCATAATTAACCATACTGCTATTAGTGAATGGTGTTTATGCAGGAGTTACATTCTTGTTGTTATCAACATAAAGTGTCAACATCTCTACTTTGATGTATTTAGATACAGTTATTATTAACATAGATGCAGTCCAAGGCAAAAGATTTCATGGTTGTGTTTAATTTTGGAAAGGGACAATGCTTAAAAAAGAGAAAGCTTGTCAAAAAGAAGCTGAAAGGGACAATCTGGAGAATCAAATCTTTACTGAGAGCATGAAGTTTTCATAAAGTAACTACGCTGGAAATAGAGTGCCAAGACACACTACCTCTTAAGAACAGATTGAAAAGACACAAAGAGCTGAAAACTTGGCTCACTAGCAGGGTAAAGGAGGTTATTAGAAGCAGGAGGGAACTTCTTAAAGGCTGAAGCTCAGCTTAAATGAAGAAAATAACTCTGATAGATAAAGCAGATTAAAAAAAAAAAAAAAAAGTTTGAGAAGTAAATGAGATTTAGAGATAGTAGTAAGTACTACCCCCCCCAAACAAATCAAGATCAGAAAGCCTGGTAGAAAGCCTGTAAGTCCTCTTACTGATCAAGGTATAAAGGGGACATTTAGGAAAGACATGCAATTGCACAGGAGCTAAAGGATTTCTTGGCGCCAGCATTTGATTTGATAAATGTGCGGAGATTCCCAGCTTAATACTTCTGTGCATGGAGATTCATCACAGGATCCATCTAAAGGTAAAGCAACTGTAGAAGAGATCATAGAATAAATTAAAGAAATTAGCAGTAGAAAATCACAAGGATTAAATGGCATTTACCTCTTGGGTTCTAAAGGATGAAATAACTGAATAACCACATGTGGTAAACATCAGTCCATTTTAAGAAAAGGATGCTGAGGAAGATCAAGGGAATTGCTAGTCTGCAAACGTGATATTGATAAAGAACACAGTAGAAACTATGTTCAATAATAAGGTTAATGGACATTTGCATAAATATTATGAAGAGTCATGAAGGATTTTATAAAGGAAAATCTCCCTTTTGAGAAATACTGTTTTGGTGGTTGGTTTGTTTTTTGAGGAGGTCAGCAAAACCTCACTAATGAACTGTGTTCCTTCTGCATCAGCAGGAGTTCCCTGAAAGCCGGAAGCACTGCAACTTGTCAAGGAAAACAGTGTTTGAAACAGAAGTAACTTAGAAACAGAGAGGATGGTTCCACAAGCCCTCATCAAGATGCGGTACTCAATTTGCCCTGCATGGCTGTAAGAAATCAAAGTTTAATAGTGTAACTTTGCTGCATTGTATACAGTAATGTTGGTTTCAGTATTTGTATACCTTCTTACAGTTTCTCTAAGCAGTTATTTTTTTTTTTTTCTAACAGTTTCTCTGAAGCTGAAATCAGGGTAACTGTGGCCAGGTAACTTGTGCAAAACAGGTTCTACAGGCAAATTAATGCTCATGCAGATTACAAAGCTGATATATAGTAAGAAGACTATCAAAATAATGTATAATTTGACTGCTGCTTGTCATTAAATGTCATCAAACCTGAGTACAGAAACTGGAATCTGAAATCCACGACAGCATTATATTTCACCTCTCATATTAAATCACACATATTTTACCCATAACCTTCTGGACATAAAGCTGAATATATTGAAACTTGAAAAGATCACCTGCCAAAAAGGAATAATAATAATAATAATAATAATTCAAAATGGCCCAAAGAGAACTTAGGAGTATTGCGAAGTATGACTTACAGTCCTGAAAAATCAGTTGCCATAATACATTTTGTCAGGTCACTGGCAGAATTCTTTTTTTTTCAGAGGTGGAAGTTCCACATCTATTGCACATATTTAGAAGTTCGTAACTCCTTGCCTCTGCATTGCACTAGCAGTACACTGTCCTCAGGCTGAAATTTTGCCCAGAGACACTGACTGCCTCACGCCTATTTTACAGCTCAGTAGCACCTGGCATCGTCCCTACTGCCCTCTGGTGCACTGAAGACAAAAGCTGCTAAAAAGTCACGAAGCTATAAACACCACTGCCAAAAGGAGACAGAAAAAGACTGAATTAATTTTATCATTAATTTTATCACACATATGCATAACAGCCAGCAAAACAAAAACCAAATAAAGCTTTTTTTACCTGAGAGATATAGTGGAACTTCCATAGTAGAAAAGTATTCAGTCATTTGGAAATACGATTAATCTTATGTAATTTAAATCAAGTGTCAAATCTAAAATAGTAGGCTGTTAGTCAATGCAAGGAAATAAATACGAATAGAGAGTGGTCTTGCCTATATGAGACATCTGTTTCAGGATGAAATAAATTACCTTTCAGGAGTTCATGATGACTAGATTAGACTTAGATGCCTTAAATGTTAGCTACATTAAATTATATGAAAAAGTGATTTTGCAAGTACTTGTATTAAGCCAGCTAGTTTAGGGTGTTGGCTTCATCAAAGATTAGTCTGAGCAAATAGCCTGCCTACAACCAATTCAATGTTATGTTTCATCTGAGTGCAAAATTTTTCATTCTCTAACTTAATTTTAAGTAGGAAAAACTGTTGGCTGGTAACAAACAGGCTCTTTCTTTCACCTTGTGAGTGGCTGCCATGGACTTTTAAGGAATACCTGTATAGGAAATGGAAAGGACATGGCAGACATAATTTGCTGCACACATTCAGGGAAAACGAACAATAACAAAATAAAAACTGAGAGCTTCCTCAGGAAGTTGTTGAACACTTACATTTCACATTTCTTTTCTATGGAAGACTCACATTTCTTTAAAACAGCTGCAAAAATGCAGGAAAATAAATGGTGGTGTGTTCCCCTTGAGTAAGAATTCTGGAGTGAATTGGCTTCAGAAAGGTTATGAAAACTCAGACATTTCAGAGAAAGATATCAAATTAACAACCAGAAAGAAACCTATGAAGATACATTATAAATACATGAAAAAAAAAAACATCTTTTTTCCCCAGCATTTCAGCATAACTTCTCAAGCTGGCAATTTTTACAGCTGTACTCTTATACAACTATTTATAAAAATACTGGTTACACGGAGCACTACATCTGCTACACATTATCTATTTTTAGAGGTTGTATCTATTTAGTACTGTGAATTTCACAGTAATTCAGACACTTCCAAGTATTTGTCTAAAAATTGTGTAAGCATCTTTGCAAACAGTATGCAGAAATTGTGGAAAACTTAAAATGAGCTCCCCACACCCAAGGTTTGTGCGGAATACAATGCGTTTTCTCTCTGAGGACTGACTCTCTTTCTCCACTCCTTTTCATAAGCACAAACAAGCAATACTTCAAGTGCAGCTTAAGGGACAGGGCCCACTCTGTCAGGATTACTGAGGAAGCCAAATGTAATTCTGATTCAGTTCTGTAGCTTTCTGCTGGCCTGGCACTGGGAAAACCAAGAAGGCAGCAATATAACAATGCTGCTTTTCCAGAGACGTGAATAGGAGCTCAGTTCTTTGGATGCAAACCTCCCTGCGAGTGCTGGGAGAGCTGAGCAGCATCCAAAGTGGGAACCACAGTAACAGTGTGTCAGTAGTCCAGCAGGACCAGCCTCGCGGGGGACCCCTCTTCTCATGGAATTTGTCACCTGGCAGGTTTTCAGTCAGGTTTTCTGCATGCTTTGTATACCAAAAGTGTTTTTTATGATCTGTGTAAGAAGAAAATTAAATCTCTGTATCATGCAGATGGAGGGTAAATCTCAGCCATAATTCGTTTTAATGGAAATGCATACATGTCTTGATTTTAGGTTTGGCAATAGTTCTCATCTCAGTCCTGATCTTCCTCATTTCCTGCTGTTAGAAATGATTTATGAGCTGAAGGCTGTGATTGGAACTTTTTTTTTTTTTGGCTTTTCCACACTTAATACTGTTTCAGGTGATTTGGATTTTTTTAATTGACTAGTTAGAAATTTTAAGGTTTAGAGGAGAGGTGTTAATTGGCTTTCTTTTTTAATACAAGTATGCAAATGTTTCATTATGACACACACCAGCCTGCTTTCCCCTATGCCTAGTTTGCAGTGCCTGAACTCACAGCTGCATTCTACATTCTGTGTTCATTATTCCCTGAAAAGGTTTGACTGCTGGTTTGGAGGGCTAACATTTCTTGTACTGTGCAAAAGACTGCAGGGGAATGAGTTGAAAAACTGAAGTCATTTAAACACCTCTGGGACTGTAAGAGAGATAAGTACATTTTTCGAAACTATCTGGAAAAAAAAAACAAAACAATGTTTATGAATAACAAATGAACAAGTGACCATCTTGGAGCCCAACCTTAACAAGAAATAGTGAGAAATGAAGAAATTCATTCCAGGAATGAAAGGCTTGGTCTCTCATGGCGGCACAGTCCAAAAATCTTTTAAGAAATGCTCAGTCTTAACATTAGAGTTTGAGGGTGAAAGATAGGTAATTTGGCTATGGTCACCTGAAACATTTCCCTGAGCCCTCCTACAGACTACACGAGTCAGTATTAGTGACTGGGGAGCTCCTCCTCCATACCCATAAGTCAATTTTTTACATTCATCTTCTAACTGGATTTAAAAGACACAAGTCCTCTGTTTTCAAGCCATTAGTGAAAACTGTATCAGGGATGTTGTAAAAGATCACTGAAACATCCTCTGAATAGGTGAATATATGGGAGAGGAAAAGAAAAAATTATAGTCTTGGAAAGAAAGTGCAGGGACAGCTAGGCCATGGGCAGCCTGGAAATTGTGAGGGTAATCTGAAAAGATATACCCATCATCGTGTGTACTGCAGTCATAATGCAACCTTCCAAAACTTTGCTTGCAGCCAAAAACAGAAGCTGTAAAGCTGCGAAACCCCTCTCCTGCCAAGTAATTTCCAAGTTCTTATTGTAACTCACAGCATTATTATGATAGTATTTCCTCTTCAATTTTAATTTTCCGCTGTCCAACTTTCTCCCTGCTCTCTAAAGCATACACTTGGCTTCCAGACAGAAACAGGTAGTAGCTAGGACATGGAAAATATGAGATTGTATGGCAACATACACTCTCACAGGAATGGTTCTTACTCTCAACTAGAGTATCAAGGTTCCTAACAGTTAAAAACACCGATATTAAATTACACTTTTATTAAAGATTTTAACATTTACTATTTCAAACTGATGTGTACTCTATCACAAAGCATCAGAACTGGACAATGTACATATACGGTTTTCTCCATTAACCTGAACTTAAAATCCAAATGTGGGATGATTCTTGGATTCAAAACACAAAGTTCATAAGTAAGTTCTCTTCACATTCTTTATGGAGAAAACAATTGTTCAGTAAATACTCCATGCCTTTCTCAACACCATTGTTATTTTATTTATATGGTTACTTTATTTGTTTGGAGTGCTCAGCAGCTCAATTTCATTAGTTTTATCCTCTATTCATGTACAGATTTTCATTTTTTGTTAAGCTGTTTATAATATCTGCATTATTACACTTTTAAGTAAGTAAATGTGTGAAATACATTTTATTCACATTTAATATCAGCTACAGCACACAACAACCCTACTTGAAATATTAATGGAGAATGTTTATCTAGCAGCATTCACCCCTATATATGCATGTCATTCTATTATATTCCTCTGAGATCCACATACCTGCTGAAATCTGCGCAGTTATTGGATGCTATACTGATTACAAAAGAGTAGTTTAGTACACTAAGTCTCTTGAGGACAGGACTGAGTGACATTTGCTTTTGATACTCACGCATATTGTTGTCATCCCAAACCCACGCCAAGAAAACTTTGTGCTGTTCTCATTAACACTATCCTGATAACGTACTGGCAATCTCAGAATGAGACATCCAATGGTTAATAAAGAAATATATGGGTTTCTAACAGGCTTAAGTCCTTAATTATTACTTGTAAGATGGCTTTGTAATCATACTGCCATTAGATATACAGATGTATTTCCAGATATCTTGTTTAAAATATTAGTTTAAATGCCAGATGCCAATAAATAAAACAGACCACAACCACAAAACAAGGCTTTACCAACCAGGAGAGAGCTACTGACATTTGTGTCACACGTATTATTCATCTTATTACATATTTAGTACATAGCAGGGATGCTCTAGACACTTTAGGTTTCTAACACATTTTACATTTAAATATCAAAGCTAGATATTTGAGTTATCCAGACATTACTTTACACTGAGATTCAAATTTTTATATTTTTCTTTAATTTTAATCAGTTCAAGCCTTCTTAACTAAGCTTCACAAATACTGTCACAGGAGGAATATTGCGTGACTGTGGAATAAATCTTTTCAGTTTGTAAAGCAATGAAATTTGAATGGGTAGTTGCTAGTATCCTAATTTCTATGCCGAATATTCAGGAATTTTCACAGCGCATATGAACATACATAATGTATATGTATGCATGAGTTTAGGAGTATCTGCACACTTGGGCATATAAAATATGCATAAATGCACACAAGACAAAAACTGTGCAAAGATTCTGTCATTTATAATTATATTTAAATGCTTTTCTGATGAGATAGGTTTATAGCTTCTGATATTAACATTCATCAGAACTAATTGTATTTGTTAAAATGAGTCAAATTTCTTTTCTGTGATTAACAATAGTATTTTCAGTTCACATAATTTTAAATTAGATGGAGCAAATGAGTCAAAACTCCTGGAAAAGTGATAATTTACTTTGAAATAAGAGCAAGCAATTATTTGATCATGTTTTAAACATTTCAGTGAATCATCAACATCAAGAATTTGATATTTCAGAATTTGCCTACAAGTGAGTAACCCCGTACTGTTATTCCAAACTATCAAGGGAATGTCAGACCTATTTAAAAGTTCCTATCTCTAGGCTCTTTTCAGAAAAATAGATGTGTAATCTTACTTGAATGCAGGTCAAGCTTTAGTGCTTTTAAATGTCTGCTTCATATTTAATTGAAAGATCTGAATAACATTTATATATAAATAAAGACCACTTTTAAAGCAGGTAAATGCTTTCTTAATTTTTATCTTGGCTAACATTAATAATATTACTTTTATTTTCTTATATTTCCTTTCAAATATATCCATAAGGTATCATTATTTGCAGATGAAGGAAAGTTAAGAAAATACAGAGGGAAGGAAGCACTTAACCTCATGTAATGAGCTCCACATCTGAATAGCCGCTAGATGGCAATGTTTCAGAAAATTATCTTCATAAATCTAGAGGCAGCTATAGAATATACATTATTTAAAGGTTCGTTGACTCTTCTAAATGGATCTGTCAGTCAGAGAGAAGACCATTCGTTTGCATTTTGTGCAGTCTCTACAAGTCTCTGCAGAAGTCGCACTATCAGAGGACCTAAGGAAACCAAGCATCTCCAGAAACCAAATGAAGAGCTGCAGGAGAGAGACGAGGTCAAACAGCTCGTGCAAGGCAGGGCAGACCCAGACTGCTCCCAAAAGTAAGATGCATCCTCAGGGATTTTGCAGCTGCTGGATGCTGCACAATTATGAAAATGATTCTCAGCTGTGAAGAACCGAGACCCACCCACTGCTGCAGGGGATAATTTTAACTAAATCAGGCTCTAAGTATCCATATTCTCAGCCCTTTAATTTGCCGAGATGAGGAGTATGTTCTGGGAATCTGACATGTAGATACTGTAGATGAATTTAAAAAGTCTTTTGTAAATTACAAAGTCGTTATAAAATATTTTGCTCCTACAGATGCTAATTTTAGAAAAAAAATATTGAGATAAAATATGTGTGGTGAATATTTTCCCTGGCGTGAAATAAAAGTGTGTATAAAAATACATAAAATAAGACTTAACACTCCTAAATACTGAGATAACCACAATCATACTAGGTATACCCTAGACTGCTCCATCTATTTGTACACGAGGAACTGGAACAAAAGAAATCAAAATCAAAGCCTATGACAGTAATGTTTTTCTTTGCCACTAATGCTTCTTGTGTCACTGGGAAAGTTCATCACAGTGGAAAGCAAAGGAGGAAAATGTCCTGACAGCTAGTTCTCTGCGGGCAGCGCAGGCAAAGCAGCCCTGACTGATGTTTCAAAATGGCACTGCAAGGTGACCCTCACCCAACATGCCCCCCTGAGGGCATGGGCTGTCCCCAGTTGTACTTGTTCCACAGTTTGTTTTCCATTAAATCCCTTTCAGAGCTCACAGCAAGGGAGACTTACTCCAAATTTTACATTACTTTGGGTCAACATACTTACAGAAAACAGTTATACATGGGTAACTCAGAAGCATTTGTGAATGTTTTCAATTGTGGTCAAGGTAAGAGGGATCAATCCTCAGACAGGCACACACACACAAACACATACACAAAATATATATATGGAGTGCATACACTGTGTAGTATAAAGAGTATACTCTTGCATTTTGAGTGATTTGAATATATTGCTGCTTTTTAAGAATGCTTCACTAGTTAATCAGCTAATATTAATATACCTTCTCAATAAAACCATCACTGTATATGTTACAAATGCCATCTCAGTTACTAAAAATGATCTTGATGGAAATCCTAAAGAAAAATATGTATATTAGCTGTTCCTTCCTCATTAGGATGATCAATTAATGAAAAGAACTTCAACAGGAGTCCAAACTGTCCATCTCTGTAGGGAATAAAAAGGCTACCACTGAATTTAACAGAAAAAAATAATCCCTTGCAGTAGCATTTGTGATGGATTTTGGCATCAGGTATCCTGAAGTGTTCTCCCTCATGTTGAAGCCAGCATTCAAGCAATCACTCCTGTCCATTCAGAACAACATTAGTGGTCCCTCTCGGTGCTTCATATCTCCATCTCTGAGAGCAGAGGCTTGCTACATGGTAGCTCCCTTCTCAGAATCATTTGACACAAGGAACAAGTCCAAGGTCACCAAAAATTCACCCATGAACAGGTTTTTTTTCATCTCTGTCCACCTTTGGACACTCTCAGGAACTATCCCTACTCAACAGCCTTTCTGTCCTCATCTGTCTGCTGGCATTCACTGCAGGGACTTCTGAAGTGGTCCTCATTCAGCTTCAAGTCATCACAGGTTACCAGCCTGTTCTTAGAGAGAAGACAACTTTGCAGTTCACTTAAAAATTACATTGTGAGTTGCAAGAATTCAGGAGGTGACCAATGAATAGCTCAGGCAGTCATTAAGAGAGGACGGAACACACTGGAGACAGCGGCTAGTCCATTGTCCCAGTTCTCTCACATCCTTCATTCAGAATCCTATAACCAGTGCCAGCAAAACAGGAACATCTTTGTATCAGCACAAGGGTCACCACCTTGTTCTCTCTCAAGCAGTGATACTCCATGGTCTGAGCTTTGAATGCAGTCAGTTTGAGAGACCCAAAACCACAGGTTTCCCTGTAAAAAGTGCTTGAACATGAAAATGCTGGGATGCAAAAGCAGCGCTACAAAATAGCATGAATGTGAATGCTCACCTCTGTTTCATATTTTACTGAACTCAATGTTATCAATGCCTTAAATATAACGTGTGTAAGCTTAATAGACTGGCAACCTATGTGAAGCCTGTGCCTCTCCCTGTGCTGTTACTAAATTGGAGGGAGGTGGGAGGAACTGCCACTTTCCTGGAGCAGAGCATCTGCATATGCAGGTTTAGATGTTCAGTTTACAGAATCACAGGATGGCTGAATATACATTCAGTTAACCAATTATTTTCACAGAATCACAGTTCAACCACAGGACGTGAATGACCCAAAGAGCTACCAGAGTAGGCAGTGCCTAAGGACATGCTTCTGAATTCCAGCCTATGTGCCTGCCTTGATCCCAATTTTGGCAGAGTATAGGCAGTCTGAATTTCAATACATTCATTGAGGCGTTTTTATATAATTGTATAAAATGTACAAAATTATGAACAATGTCACAGTACTTTGTCAGATGGTGAAAATAATTATATTAAAGATCCTCAAACAATTTACTATTTTGAAAACTGCATTGGTGATAGAACTGATAAATAGCTTTACAAGCAGAAATATAATAATTTCCAAGCATTTCAAACTAAATATAAGTAATCTCATACTAAGTTATACTTAATGAAAAAGCAAAATATGCATTTAACTGTAGAGAAAAGTCAAACAAGACTTCATGCTGGAAACCATTGCTAACAGTAAAAAGCACCTAATTTGCATTTCTTTCTTTTTTTACTTCTATATAATTGTTTGTAATTTCAAATTTTCAAAACGAACTGAGCTTATTAGAAGCAATTTTCACACTGCATTTGTATTCCAAAAAATAAATTATAGGTAAGAAAAAGCCAGCTCAACTTAGATTCATTAAAATAAAACACTGTAGCAACTTAGCAGTACATGCAAGCTGCCAGATGGAAATTATTGTTAGTGAAAACAAAAATATTTCAAGAGGTCAATAAAAAATAAATGTTGAAAAACCTCCTCATATTTTTTGCTCAGAACAATCTTTGGGTTTGTTAAATCCATATTTCTAATGTCTTGTTTAGGTGACATTACTGACGTGTTTCATTTCAAGCAATGTTAGTGATATTGGTAGATAAATCCATTGCCATGAGTTGCAGTGAAAACAATTAACTCCTGGACTAGGAGCTGCTGTTGAAAATGCCATGTCTGACAGGACATTTGTTGTAAGAAATGGGTGTAAAAAAGTAAGTCAACATGACCAATATTTAGAATGACATGTAGGATGTAAACTTTGCTGCCTGAGAAATATTTACTTTTAATTTGGAAAATACCTTTACTCAGAACTGCAGACCACAGTGTCACTCTGCCAACCAACCTATCAACAAGCCCACAGAACTGTGCTTACTTGCTGTTCTGAGCACACACACATATCCCTTGGTTGTCTGCCAGTGCGTCTCACAGAACTGTCAAGAACCGTGACTTCTACAAATATTTAATACTTTCACATGTCCTAGTAGCTTATGCTACCATGTTCCCTTAAAATGCAGCAAGCACTTATGTGGTGTGCATTTATTTATTTATTTATTTTAATGGGGAAAAATACTGTTTTATCCCAATGCTTATTATCATAGTATGTATATTTTTATGAAGGAGAAAAGAGTATATTTATTAACGGCTAATTCAAAATGTTATTTGCAGCTCTCACATATCACTTTAAAGAAGAATCTTGACTTTAACAGAAGCTTAAGTTGACATCTCAATAATTTTTCAGATTTCACTCTTTTAATCTGTCTGTTCCCGTTATGAGTTGTTAATGTGCTACATACCAGTCTTACAGCCCCTTCAGAGTCAGCAATGATGTTACCAAGCCAGCCATTGTATAAGTGAGTTTCAGAGGTGTCAACAGAAACAAATTTTCATCTCTAATCCATTCAGAAGCTACTAGTTCACCAAAACTCACATTTTCCCAGGTGGATGACATGTACATCTCTATAGATCTGTAAGTCTTTCTGAAAGTAAAAATTGAACCGTGATCACAGATTCACAGAGTCATTAAGAAACCTCTAAGATCACCTAGTCCAACCATCCACCTACCACCAATATTACCCACTAAACCACGTCCCTACATCTACCCTTTCCTTAAACACCTCCAGGGATGATGACTCCACCACTTCCCTGGGCAATCTGTTCCAGTGTCTAACCACTCTCAGAAAGAGTGATGCATGGTTTATTAATGAAGGCACGGAATAAAAACTTTGCCCAGCTTCTTCAGAAATCGTATTTTCTTCAACACACATCATTGTATATAGCAATATCAACTGCAAATGTAGAATCCTTCCTGTTTGCAAAAATTAGCATTTCACATCAAAATCCCACAGAGGGAAAAGAAAATCTAACTGGGGTGGCCACTAAATCTCAGATGATATCCTCTGTATGAATTTGTGTTGCAAGTTTCAACACCAGAAATTTGTAGTGGCATACTGGGATATTTAAAGGCCTGTGATGAACATCAAACAGGAAAAATATCTCTTAACATACTACCATTTGTAACTGGAGAATATTTTAAGAAACAGACAGGAAATAAATCCTGTCATTTAGCCACTTAAATAGATACATGAGCAGCAGGATGCAACACCAGCAATCCTCTCTGCAGTCTTGCTCATCCAAGTAGCCACGCTCGCTTGTGCTTCAATGCATGCATGCTGGGAGCCACAGTGCAAGGCAGTCAGAAAACCAGCACTCTCAGAATGAACCTGAGCAAAAAAAGCAAGCATAAAGAATTTTTTCTCTGAATTTCTCCCAACATTCATTATGTAAGGTGATGTGGTAAAATGCTTCAAGTATCGAGCCTGTAAGTATATTTTGCCAGCCTGCAAGGGGAGGATCCTGCAGCCTGCCCTTTCCTCTCCCATACCCACACTGGCACCAGCCATGGGGTCACTGAACGTGCTATGACTGAAGAAAAGCCTGTAACTGGAGCCCAGGGAAGAAAGTGAAGTTTCTGCAGTGCTCCAGAAAGCATCAGCTGGCAGGGACGCTGAAGGGTGAAATCATGGGGTCTTGCCAGTAGGATTTGTTTGTTTGTTACAGGTCGGTACATCAGAAACCACTACTGGGCTGTAAAGTTGCTTAGCCAGCTTAGCTGCTGGCTAAGATCAAGTGTAGTATCTGTTCTTATCAGTTTAATATCTATTCTCCTTGAAAGTAGTCCTGCGGAGAAGAACTTGGGGTCCTGGTAGACAAGCTGGACATGAGCCAGCAGTGTGTGCTGGCAGCCCGGAAGGCCAACTATGTTCTGGGCTGCATTAAAAGAGGAGTGGCCAGCAGGGAAAGGGAGGTGATTGTCCCCCTCTACTCGGCTCTTGTGAGGCCCCATCTGGAGTACTGCATCCAGGCCTGGGGCCCCCAGCACAAGAAAGATGTGGAGCTCTTGGAACAAGTTCAGAGGAGGGCCACCAAGATGATCAGAGGGCTGGAGCACCTCTCCTATGAGGAAAGGTTGAGGGAACTGGGCTTATTTAGTTTGGAGAAGAGAAGGCTCTGGGGAGACCTCATTGTGGCCTTCCAATACTTGAAGGGAGCATATAAACAGGAGGGGGAATGATTGTTCATGAGGGTGGATAGCGATAGGACAAGGGGGAATGGTTTTAAACTGAGACACGGGAGATGTAGGTTAGATATTAGGAGGAAGTTTTTCACACAGAGGGTGATGACACACTGGAATAGGTTGCCCAAGGAGGTTGGGGATGCCCCGTCCCTGGAGGCATTCAAGTCCAGGCTGGATGTGGCTCTGGGCAGCCTGGACTAGTGGTTGGCAACCCTGCATTCAGCAGGGGGGTTGAGACTAGATGATCTTTGAGGTCCTTTTCAGCGCATTCTATGATTCTATGAAAAAAAACAAAACAAAACAAAACAAAACAAAACAAAACAAAACAGAAAGTATTGACAGAGCCCCCAAAAGATCACAGTTAAGAGTCTGTTTTTCTTTGAGCTCAGCAGAAACGGAGAAGAAGGAAGTAAAAAAGATTAAATATCTGAAGAATCTATGATGTGTGCTTTCCTTTCTCTTTGCTTTTTTTTTTTTTTGGTTTGTTTCTTTGAGCATTCAGGGAAAGTGAAGTGATAAAGACTGATTTTAATTATTTTTTTTCCCTGCAGATTCAGAAGCCTGCTAAATTGTTAGTTTGTTTTAAAGTCAGTTAACTCCACAGGTGGCATTTCACCAGACTAGCTCCTTCTCAGATTGATTTTTGCTTGGGTAAAAAGAAAAAAAAATTGCACAGATGAATTATAGAAAAAGAAAAAAAAATCATGACAATTTCTAAAAGCTGTCACTTCTAATGCAGAAAAATCTGTGTCCTTTTAATTTTTCATAGCATGTATGTGATAAAAACTTGCTTTCACTTCAGAAGATGAAATGCTTGTTTGGATGTTAGCTTATTTCTTATTTCTAAAACTTTTCAGATGATGGCTCTAAGAGTGAATCCTTTTATTTATACAAGGCACTTTCCCACATTTTGGGAAGCTGACACATGAGCTTGCTAGAATTCTGACTGCTTTTTTTAAACCAGAAATAAAAGCTACAAGCAGTTTATTCCCTGGAACAGTCAGAAAGGATATTATTCATTTACTGTAGATTAATTCAACCATTAACTGGAGTTTACGACCACGACAGACAAAGCCATCTGTGAGTGCATTCATCATGTGCTGTAAACACAATGGCCCTGAATGTTCAGGAGATGCAGTTATAAGCAATCAATAGCTCCATACTTTATATTGGTTTTATTAATGGCAGGCTGAGGGAATTTTCTCATGAGTTTCATTTTTAAGTGTTTGAGAGATGTGACCAAAAGAGCCACAGGAGGCGGGTGAGGGGAGCTCAAAGCACATTCATAGCACATTTTAATAAGTAGAAATAAACTGACAATTTAGGAAGTATGGATGTACAAGACAGATAAATGTCTTTAAAATATTAACAGGGAAATAAATATGCTGTACTGTTAAAAGGCAATAACCTGCTTTCATTTTGGAACTTCTCATTTGCCACTTTCAAGTCAATGAATTAAGCCCCCACTTCTGTCAGTTAAGTCCATACCTAAATTTTCAGTAGAAACAGACAATAATTTATAAAGATTGACAGTGAGATGGATCTGTTAAAATATGGGTATTTAGATACCATGCAGACATTTCTAAACTAGTCACTAATAGAAGAGTACTATGGGGAAACAGGATTTTCTAAGGAGTTGTTTTTACTTAAAAGCAGATGTCTGAATTAGATCAAATGAATGGCTCTCTGGAAGCGCCCATTTTTCTCTACTGCTTATAGAAGAAGGGTAGGGAAACATCAGTTATAGTTGTCTGTACTGCAAATACCTTTAGTGAAGAAGGATGAATTGAAACCTGATAGTGCCGTTTTATTTTTGAAGGCCAAACATGCAAACATTGAATTATAACTGGGATGGTCCTTTCCTACAGAACACAGCATTAGAAAAAAGTTAAAAGCAATGCATACTGCATGAGTACAGAGCATCTTTCTACCACTTATGGTGGAGTGATATCCAGAGTTTCAGATATTCTTGGGGACTCTGTGGAGCAAAGAAGAAAATCTGTTTTGTTTATATTTAGAGATGTCCATTGCTTTCTGTCAAGACAAATGAACCTTATTTCAAATGTTTTTACTTGGAGCTGACCCTTAGCTATCTCTTATAGTTCAGAAGCCTGCCACCACCTCTTTTTGAGGACAGCCTATGATATACAGCAGGGATTTAACATCTTAGGTCAACTTTGGATCCAATTATGTTTCTACAAGAATCTCCTATGAAAGGACAAAAGTAGCTCCCTGCAGACAGTCCCATCCATATCCTCTCTTTGAGAAAACTCTAAGCAGTACAGCTGAATTGAGGTATTTTGCCTGATCTATAAAGAAACATTCTACTATGTTTTCTGAAAATGCGTGCACATGTTTGCTTGTGAGCATTTTTTACAACAACATTCCACACATAAAGCAATATTGCATACAAAGACTTAGCATTGCTGGCATTTAAATTAAATAGAAATAAAATGTTTATTAGTATGTCCAGATTTTGACATATTTGGTTTAGATTTCCAAATATAAGATAGTTTATGTTATTTCCCCCACAGAAAGAAATACAGGCTTTTAGAATGCTTCTAGAAAAGAAAATGTATCTTGGCAGAGACTTGGTTCAACATTAAGACACCTAAGCTTAGCTAGGCATCTTCTATAATCCGTAAGGTTTCTTTCCATAATCAATAGAAAATACAGTCATGAGAGTGTAAAGAGTAATTTCACTGACAAGTCTGTAGATGTCTATTTTAGGGTAAGCTTAGTAATTATTCTCTTTGTTGAGCATACTGATGTGTTGGTACAATTCAGAATTGAATTTGACTAATGTATCTTTCACAAGAAAATTATATTTGGCTTTGGACTGCATGTGAGCTAACTGTTCAGCTCACCAAGATAATAAAGCTATGCTTGAGAAACGGAGCCAAGACAACTGTTGTAAATGCAGTTAGGTAATTGAAGACTATTTAGCATCAATATAAACCAAATATATTTTTGTGAGAATAATCTTATATCAAGATGTTGCTGAACTATCTCAAAGACTTTTACTCTACTGACATGAAATGTGGTATATCCTCTGCATCGTGTGCTGAATCACCATCACTTCATGTTTACAATAGTGAGATAATGCATAAATCTCAGCACTGCACTACACTTTAAAACAGCACTATTCAACCATCAATAAAAATACTTATATGTAGAAATATTCTCATCTAAGATACATTTTAAGATATATATGCTGTGAACAGTTTGTCATATAGTTGTATTCCTTAAAATGGACATCCTACCATACATGAAATACAATCATTACTGATTTTTGGATTTAGGAATATAAGAATTACATCAACTATTTTGACTATAATATTGAAATGAATTAAGAAGCAATCCCTTCTGACTCCACTATCAGGGTTCTTATACATGTAAATTTTAATAGGCACAGATAATTATCTTAGTAAGCAGTAATTCATCTAAATAAGCTGTTATACAGATGAGAGAAGATTCATATAACTTAACTTTAATCATCCAATACATAAAATGCCTTTTCCAAATGACACTATAAAGGCCATAGTCTATGAGTTTAAATTTGACACAGAACTTTTTGGTGACTAAAATATTTTTCTCAGTATAATTTGTTTGAAGCCTCAGTGTGGGAATTTTAAACATGTACAGACAATACCTAGGCTTACTCTTAAGCTTCAGCAGACAACGAGCATGCAAACAAGCCTCAGAAGATGCAGAACTAAACAGAAATGTGTTGCTCATAATCTTGTCCTGGTTACAGTTCACAGAATCACAGACTGGTTGAGGTTGGAAGGGACCTCTTGGTCTGTCTGGTCCAACTCCTGCTCAAGCAGAGACACCCAGAGCAGGGTGCCCATGACCACAGAGTCATGTCTAGGCAGCTTTGGAAGATCTCTGAGGAGGAGACCCCACAACTGTTCTCTTCCTTAATATCACCATCAGTTGGCCATGTACAACTACCAGCTGGCCCTAAGATCTCAGCACAGAATCAGTACAGAGCAGACCTTTGATATAAATATATCAACTTTGATTTCAAAACTAAACATTCTTTATCTCTTAGGAATGTATCTTCTAGAAACACATCTTCAGTTTACTTCGCAGGTTTAAGAGAACTAAAACAGCCATGGACCTATATTATTAGAGCTTGCTTTTGACTACTAGTAAGTCCTGTGAGTAGTCATGGTTTGTTTTTTTGTTTGTTTGTTTGTTTTTCCCTAGGGACTTTCACATCTAATACATATTTAAAAAAAAAAAAAAATTCTAGTCATGACAAAGATGTGAGGAGTCAGATCTACAAGCCCTTATTCTTTATTTGCCAGTAGTAAATGGGTATTTTGTACATAAGAGGTTAAAAACAGATTGATGAAATATTTAGTAACAATTTGACAATAAATCAGAATGTACATTTTACATTTGTAGTCTAACCAGGCCATTTATTTTGCTGAAATAAATATAATCTGTCCAAATTTAATTATATTTAAAAGAAGAAAGCATCCCAGAGTTGAGAAAAGCTTAATGGTGACTGCCCACTAAATTCCATACACATTGTCTCATCAGTTCATAATAATTTATTTCCTTCAAATTTTATCTTGTGTCATAGTCTTATACAAATCCATCTATCAATTAATAGAAGTTGCAACTGGACACATACTCAATGGAAAGGTTAAACGGGGCTACCAACATATCTGCACCGAGATTAGAGGATATGATGAAACCTAACGTGATAAAAACAACAGGTAGCATTTCTATTAAAAGCTTTAAAAATTCCTTTCCAGCTAAAACGCAACATAGAAAACATCAACCAACCAAAAATGAACTAACTGAACATTGATGCAACTTCACAGACCTGAGTCCAGATCCCTCTCAGGGAAAAGGAAAGAGAAAAGAGTAAGAGGAAAATTAAAGGTGAACCGACGTATTGTGAAGAAACAAGTGAGAGGATACAGACAATTAGTATTGAGAAGAGCAACTCCCAGTCTTGTCATTAAAGCTGCAATAAATTCTCTTGATATCCAAAGATCTTTTCTCTTTCCTTAGCCCTATTCCTCCCTTACAACAATTTCTGGTTAAATTTGCTGTTAATTTGACAACTCCAAGTTAAGAAATGCAGGTCTGTGGAATCAACATGTCATTTTGCTGTTATTACACAGATCACCATGCCTCTCTGTTGTTCACCAACTATGTGTCCAACTTTTTAGAGTTTAAGCTCTTTCACTGAAGCTAAAAGTACAGCTCTTCTTGATTTGTCATTGATATCTTAAAATATTCTTACAAATATTATTTTACTAAAAGTTCAAGTGATCGCATATTTACTAAACACACATTAAAAACTGTGTCCTCCTCAAGTACAGCCTTTTTTGTAATTTCACAGAGTTCTGTAATTATTGGAATGACTAGGCCTGTACAGCCCACACTGTGCCATGGTTGCTTTAAGGAACTGCAGTGCTCCAAGTCTTGCAGAGACTGGAGTGCTTCTACAACTTCTTCAGTGAGACTTGAGAAATCCTTCACTGAATTCAGTAGTAAGTTACCTGAATGTCTACAGAACCACAATAGCTTGAAAACGTCTTGATGTAAGCAAAACATTTGCAAACCCAATGGGAACAACTTTGATGATGATATACTTTTGATTATAATAACTGCTTTAAATGGCAAAATAACACATATTTTCCTGCTCACTTTGATCACATCTCAAGTGTCTCTTGCTTTTCTTTTTCTGTTGTGTTGCAATCCTTTGTTCATGTACTGGATGACTTTGGGAAGCTCTGGTATTTCAAAACACAAGACAGACATTAAAAGTATCATGTAGTAGGACAGGGAATTGAGGGTTATTTATTTATATCCATTAAACATGTTGTCTTTAGCTCAAAGAAACACTATGCAGTTTTACTATCCAAATACATTTTCCTTGTCTTTATACAGAAAATATAAGTTAAGTTCCACTGTGTTTAAGCTACTTGAGCACTGGACAGGGCAGAAATCTAAGTGACCTACTTTGCTGGGCCAAATTATTTATCGACTCCAAAGAAAGTTCTATAGCCAGGTATGAAGGGCTATTTTAAAGAGATGTTGTACTTATGTTCTGCAGAGAGCTCCCCTGTGGCCCTAATTGAAGCAGAAAGTACCTTTGTATGTCCCCCAGAGAAGCCTAGTGAGCCAGATGAGTTCAGACTTTCAACAAACATGATACTGCAGTTACCCTGGTGGGTGTGGTGTGCCCATCATGCATGGATCAGATTCCCCACTCAGAGAGAAAACTTATCTACTGGCCCTTACCAGCATCAGAGATGTCAAGGCGCATCTCTAGCATTTTCCACCTCTCTCTCTTTCTCTCCCCTTTGGAAAATAAACCAAGACAGGCAGAAAACCAGAAAGAACAAGTCAGAGGTAGAATATGGGGATTCAACTGCTCTCAGACAAAGAATGATCAAATGCTACTTTAGGAGTGCTCCAGACTTTAGACTATAACACCATTGGGAACTATCATTTCTACAATTTTGTCCTGAGCAGAGTGCAACCTGTGCAGCTGGACATGACTGGTATTTCTTATACTCTCCATAGGAGAGACAGACAAGAGAATTAACTGAAACAGTTTGTCAGAGAAGTCTGCTATTTTTCACCCATAACGTCACCGTCTGCATCAGAACTATATGTGCCAGTGTTAAGCAGGCATTGAGGTTCTATGCAGGTTGGTTTCTCTAGAAATCCTGTCTCACTTGGATGTTACTTTTGGTAAATTGGCTCTAAACACATTTAATTGTCCTCCCATGAAAAAATTTTAAACAATTTCTTAATATCTAAAATACAAATACCATACAGTCCTCATACAATTCTAATGAACTTTTTCTCTGCAATACTTCATCACTTAAGATATCAAACTCGTATGCTTTTATTAAAAGTATTTTCAACTCCTTTTTTCAGTTTATGTTTTCTTAACAATATATTCTTTTACAATATATTCTTTTTATTATTATTATTTGTATAGCCATCATTATTATTGGAGACTCTTTGCGGAAAGGCACTGAGGCACCCATCTGCCACCTGGATAATGTCTCTGGAGAGGTTTGTTGCCTGCTGTGGACCCTCATTTGGGACATCAAGAAGAAAATATTGGGTATGATAATGCTAAATGACTACTATTCCCTCCTGGCCTTTCAAGCTGGGTCACATGAGGCTGTGGCCAGGAAATTGAAAATATCAAAAAAGATTTTATGCCCTTTGGGAAGATGTTGAAGACATTTAGAGCACAGGTAGCATTCTCCTCAGTCCTCCTGGTTGGAGACTGTGATCTAGACAGAAGGAGGAGAACAGATCCATTGAATAATTGGCTGCATGAGTGATGACACGCTGAAGGCTATGGGTTCTATGATCTAGGACATGCCTTTGACAAACTAGCAATGCTGACATGGGACAGGACACAACTGACCAGGAGGGGCAAGAATATACTAGGCAGCAAGCTGGCTGGGCTCATCACCAGGGCTTTAAACTAGAGCTCCGGGGGGACAGGATGCACTGTTGCATGACAGAGAGACAGGGAACACTGTCACTTCAGGAAGTAGTGGGGGGAAACTTCAGATTTGCCCTAGAGGCTTGTGGGAGGGCTCCTCTAGACAGGTAATGCATCCATAAGCCCTGCTGAAGTGCCTTTCTACCAATGCATGCAGCATGAGAAATAAGCAGGAGTTGGAAACCGTGGTGCAATTGGAATACTATGATCTTACTGCTATCATGGAAAGATGGTGGGATGATTTGCCTAGCTAGAATGTAACTATTGAAGGCTATAAGCTTTTCAGAAGGGATAGGCAAGGTAGGAGGGGTGGGAGAGTTGCCCTCTATGTTAAAATGTGGATAGACTGTGAGGAGCTCTGTCTGAGAAACAGTCAAGAACAGGTGGAGAGCCTGTGGGTTAAGATTAGGGACAGGACAAATAAATGACAGCTGGTGGTTAGAGGCTACTACAGGCCACCTGACCAAAGGGAGCCTGTTGATGAGATCTTCTTGCTTCAGCTGCAAGTATCACAAGAAGTGTCACACTCGCAGGCTCTCATCCTCATGGGAGTTTTCAACCACCCAGACATCTCATGGGGGAAACAACACAGCAAGCTGCAAGTGATACTAGAGACTCCTGGAGTCCATTGATGATAACTTTATGGTTCAGATACTGGACAGATCAACCAGAGCGGAAGAGTTGTTGGACCTGGTGCACACCAATGTGGAGATTATTAGAGACATCAAGATTGGAGGCAGCCTGGGATACAGTGACTGTACCCTGGTTGAGTTTGTGATCTCAAGGAATGCGGTCCTGGCAAAGGAGTGGAGTGAGGACCCCGGAAATTCAGGAGAGCAAACTTCAGCCTGTTTAAGGAATTGCTGGATGAGATCTCCTGGGAAGCTGTCCTTAGAGACAAAGGAGTAGAGCAAAGCTGACTACTCTTTAGGGATGACTTTCTAAGTGCACAAGAGCTCTCCGTCCCTCAGAATTAGAAAGCAGGCAGAGGAGGTAGGAAATCAGTATGGCTTGGCAAGGACCTACTGGTAAAACTGAGGGAAAAGAAGGGCATGAACAGGCAGTGGAAACATGGACATGTCACCTGGGAAGAATACAGGAATGCTGTCTGGTCTTGCAGAGATGGGATTAGGAAAGCTAAGGCACAGATGGAACTGAACTTAGCGAGGGATGTTAAAAACAACAAGAAGGGGTTTTACAGGTACACTGGTCAGAAGAGACAGGTCAAAGACAATGTACCTCCTCTGTGAAAAGAGAAAGCAGAACTGGCTACAACCAATATGGAGAAGGCCGAGGTACTCAACGAATTCTTTGCCTCAATCTTCACTGGCAGCCAGGATTCTCATATTTCTAAGATCCCCGAACCTCATATCCCTGAAACTCTTGGTGGGAACTGGGGGAGAAAACTGCCCCCCACTGTAAGGGTGGAGCAGTCCAAGACAGCCTCATGAGACTGAATGTGTATAAGTCTATGAGACCAGACAACGTGCATTCCAGGATCCCTAAAGGAGCTGGCTGATGTGGTTGCTGAGCCACTCTCTATCATAATTGAAAAGTCATGGCTGTTAGGTGAAGTTCCCAGTGACTGGGAAAAGGGAAACATCCCATTTAGAAGAAAGGGAGGAAGGAGGACCTGGGGAACTACAGGCTGGTGAGCCTCACCTCTGTGCCTGGAAAGATCATGAAATACATACTAAGGCATATAAAGGACAAGCAGGTCATTTGAGATGGCCAGCACAGCTTCACCAAGGGAAGGTCATGCCTGACCAATCTAGTGGATTTCTATGATGGAGTGACAGGATCAGTGAACAAAGGGAAGGCAACAGATGTCATCTACCTGGACTTCTGGCACGGCCTTTGACATGATCCCACTCCACATCCTTATCTGTAAATTGGAGAGAGGTGGATTTGAAGGATGCACTATTCAGTGGATAAGGAATTTATTGAAAGGTTGCAGCCGAAGGGTTGTAGGCAATGGTTCTATGTCCAGGTGGGGGCCAGTAACAAGCACTGTCCCACAGGGATCTTGTCTTTGGACAAGTGTTCTTTAATATCTTAATCAATGACGTAGATGATGGGATCAAGTGCACCCTCAGCAAATTTGCTGATGACACCAAGCTGAGTGGTGCAGTTGATACAGCAGAAGGAAGGGATGATATCCAGAGGGACCTTGATAAACTCAAAAGGTGGGCCCTTGTGAACCTAATGAAGTTCAACAAAGCAAAGTGTAAGGTTCTGCACTTGGGTTGTTGTAATCCCAGATATGTTTACAGACTGGAAGAAGAACAACTTGAGAGTAGCCCTGCTGAGAAGGACTTAGGGATCCTGGTAAGGAGGATAAATTTAGGAAAAATTTAGATGTCAGGGGGAAGTTTTTCACTGAGAGGGTGGTGAGATTCTGGAACAGGCTGTCCATTGAGGCTGTGGATAACCTCTCCCTGGAGGTGCTCAAGGCCAGGTTGAATGAGGCCCTGGGAAACCTGATCTAGTACTCTATCTAGCCGTTGGCAACCCTGCCTGCGGCAGGGGGTTGGAACTTGATGATTCTTGAGGTCCCTTCCAACCCAAGCCAGTCTATGATTCTATGGTTATTAGAGCATTCTCACCTTCAGTGGAAATAACCTTGTCTACACAGATTTAAGTAGAATTAACATGAGATAGTGTTCAATATTGTAGTATTTGGAATATCTCACCCACTCAAACTTCTAATTTCCTTTTTACATCCATGCTCCTAATCTTACTGACTTCTTGTTCCCTTTCATGCAAAGCCCAGAGGGTCAGGAGAATGTGAACTAAAGTGGTGGAAAAGGAATGAGAAGATTGGATCAATATGTGATGAAGAATGTGTCATAAAAAATACAGAAGGGTATGAAAACAGGAAAATATAGTGTCTGCAGAATATTAATAGAAATGGTTGGTGTTTAAGCTGTTGAAAGAGGACAGATATAGAAAACAGCATGAATGCAGAAACAAGACAACTTAGAATTAAGAAGCATATCCTAATTCAGACAATAAAATATCTTCAGGAAGAAAGATTACATAAAATAGGAAGCATTCATTCAAAAATTGCTTTTGAAAGGATGTATGGGTGACTAAAGGACACAAAGATGGGAATGACTGATCTGTAGGAGATTCTCAAGGTCTTGCATACAGTAAGATGGGAAAATTGAAATAATGATGTACTCAGGAACAATTTAAGTTGTTGGCAACACAGAGAAGGAGATATCACATCTCTGCTGTCATGCTGAATTCTAAGGGGATTAAATTCCCATTTGAACTTGGAAGAAACTGTAGGACTATGGACACAAACATACTTCTCCAAAAAGAAAGTAAATTATTTCAAAGGCACTAGAAAAGGCTTTAACTTGTAATGATAAATGTGCATGCAGACAATGGAAACATTATTAAATGGATGGATTAGTTTGTCTAGTGAACAATATGTGGAATTTCTGACAGATAGTATTAGATGCACTCCTGTTCCCTAGCCAGTTATGAAGAGCCCTGTATTCCACTGTGATGGAAAGTTTGTACTGAAGACATCATGGTCCTAAATACTTGAAAAACAAGGCTACTGCATACATTATTAAAAGTATGTTGAATAGTAAAATAAAAAAAATACATAGTAAACAGACAATAGTAGTAGTAACTAGTGATAGTGCATAACTGATGTTCTGATTTGTGGCTTACTCTTAACATGTTGTTATACTCCATTTCACAAAATTGAAGAATGTTTCCTGAAAGAAGTCTATTCATAAACATTTACCAAAACATAATTCAAATGATAGTACTTCTTCCATGCAAGCTGATTTTACACAGTATACTTGTCTTTCTTTGAGTTTTAGTTTTTCTGTATTGTCTTCTGCTTTTAAATCATAATGCAACATTGCATCTCACCCTTACTATCAGTGCTAATAGCTGTTTTTTTTCTCTCTGTGTCATAATTAAAGAAATGAGTGCTGTTTCTCATTCTCATAAAGCACTTACAGCTTACTTAGAAGAAAGTAAATAAATACATATTATTTTTAATATCTGCCATGCATCTATTAAATATTTAAAATGTGACTTCTGAAATATGGCTAGGATCAATGTTCACTGCAATACCAAGTTGCACATTATCTTCTGCAAGAGATAAGCTACTAACTCAAATTAACATAGCTAGCAAAACTGAATATAGTCTGAGAACATGCTCCTGTTTAAGTACAGAGCAGTCCATTTACTGTATCACACTATTCAGATACATTCTATTCTCTGTAGACATCGGAAGTGTGTGGGAAACTCATCTTCTAGCAATACCGTATTTAGAGATTTCAAATATTTCCACAGTCTGCATCAATATGAAGCCAATTTTTTTTTTTTTTTTTTTTTTCATTCTGTAGAGAGGAAAACTCAGAATAACTCAATCTAGTGGTGAGGCAAGGAAATCTGATGTTACATCTCTGTAGCCCGCCTGAGCTGTTGGGCAAAACTCTTCTGATCAATTGCATTTTTGAGTTGACAAATCTTTTGTTTATAAAAATCTTCCATTTTTGCTATGACTTTTCTAGCACATTCCCCTCTGTTCTTCCAAAATGCTTTCTACTATCCCTACCAAGACTGCTGGTGTTAGAACAAGAATTTTCTAGAGTTTCAATGGAGAATCTAGCTCATTCAATCTCTAAGTCTGCAGGCATTGTTCACAAGATAAACCACCGATAGGCACAGTTCCCTGTCTCACTAAAGATTTTTAAGGGTCCTATCACAGAAAATCAATGTTTGCAAGAATATTGCATTACCAACCTATTATACTATTTCTTCACTTTCTGGGGTTTTCTAAGTATTTAAATCCCAAAGTCAACAAAACCTTAATGATCAAACAAATCTCTTTCTTTTTTTACTGTAGTTAGACAACAGAACTAATTTAACTAGTTATACTTAATTAGATTATATGAGAAGTGACACAAGGTAAGGAAAAATAAATTATGTATATATTTTCAATAAATAATAATTTAAAGAATTTGCAGCTAACACTATGCAACTTTGGCTTGATATACCATAGTCAAACACAATTTGATAAAACAAGAAATTGCCTGTCACACCATCCATTTTGATTAGCATAGCAGTTTGGTAACTGCTTTCTTGATCACTTGAGTTGAAGACATCACCTAATGCCAGTATTCTCAACAATTCAGTATGGGAGAACTCTGTCCAAACTCATACATACCTGCCTTTTGAAGGAAGCACATACCCACAGATCAGATTCTTCACAGATGAATTTTTTTCCTTAATTGCTATGTATAGACAGCTAATTATACTAACTTCTGTGACTTACTGAGCTCCATGCCTATTACGTGATTAGGCAAGAGACAAAGAGCATGCATTATTTCTCGAGTAAAGAAAGGTAAGGAGAAAGGCCACAAAAAAATAGGTGTTGGGGATCATTTACTTGGTTTTCTGTTAATTCATAATTTTGTGCGCAACTGAACTGAATTAAATGGCACTGTATTCTAAAACAAATTCCATAAATTAGCTAAGGAATTGTACAAACTCCTTATGCCAACTTTTCAGTTCACAGTCTAAAAGCTGTGTTTTATCTTTTTTTTTTTTTTCTCTTATATGTGCAAATGGTGTATTTTTTGTTGTTGTTCTGGGTTTTGTTTTTGAGGCAGGAAATAATCTAGCTTAGAAAATATTTTTAGAACTGATTAAAAAGAGGCAGTCTTAGAGCTACTGGTATTTTCAGTCTAGCTTACACAATGTAATCCTGATGACAAAGGGAAAGCAATACCACAAATGTTCAAACACCCTATAGCCCAGCACCTGCATTTGTCAGCTGCTCATCATTCTCCATGCATTTTTACAGCAGGTGACTGCTCCTCAGTAAGGCAAAATCATGTTAAAATTCAGCAACTGGAGTCCTAACAGCAGGAGGATGTGGCATCCAAACAACCTATTAAATGCACACAGATGTTTCACCAGCTTCAGCTAAGGTGCATCTTCCCTGTAGCATTAAGCACAGTAGCAAGGTTATGCTTCTAGTCCAGCCCTCATTCACATGTTAAAATCCTCTGGCCTATTTCTGAGACAGTTTCCAGCCTAAATTTGTTAATTTAACACAGGGCATAGCCAAATTTCCAAGTGAAACTTTTTCTCAAAAAGGGAACCTGATTTGCATCAGAAAGGTGGGCTGAAGCCACTTGCAGAGATGCTTATCTTGCAACTCCTTCTCAGGAAAACAAACAAAATCAAAATGGGAGCATTCCGATTTATTACAACAGTACTCGGAAGTTCCTTGTTGGGCTGTGGCTCAGGCAAAAATAGCAAAGCTAAGAACAAAATAGGGCTGAGTCCACCTGGCAAAATATTCCATCACTGAAAGCTCATCACTTGCCATTATTACTAAACCTAACTGAATTTCTTCCCAAACACATTTTAATAGCTGTTTATAAACTGAGAAATAGTTTGCGAAGTCAGATTTATGATATACAAGTTGAATTAGTAATTTCAGATATAAGTTATCATCAGATAACTTATTTTTAGAAGAAAACTATTCTGTTATCCGATTTCCATACCTCTCATTGCAATAACTAGGTTTTCAATAAATGTTGTTACATGTTGTCTGTGCTACTCTCATGTTACCCAGATTTTCTTTCATATTTCTTCAAATAGATCAGGGCTAAAGAATACTCCAAGCTTTTACCAAAGACCCAGTATTGCTCACTATTTGCAGGATGTGCTTTGCATGGAGGAGAAGAGTCACTCTCAACACTGAGGTCATAATCACTGTTCTTTTCTTTATCTGCCTTCTTTTCTCTCAGGGTTGCAAGCTGCATTGATTATACACTGATAGCTCTTAAATCACTGCTAATAGCAAGCATATTTTTAGCAATCGGAATAAAATTCACAACAGGAAAGTGCAGGTGGTTGTGAAATTCTGTTTGTACAATTTCCCTGCCAAATTTCCTAGGCCTGAGGCTAATTTTAACATAGGCATGATAGGTTTGAGCCTTATGGAAAAGAAAACACATCGAGGGAAATTGCAATAATTTTAAACATTTTTTCCAGTGTTATTGAATAACAAAGTTGTTAAAAATACACAACATTAATATGCTATACAATCTTTTTCAATGACTGTTTTTACTTTGAAACTACAGGAAATATCATATATGAAAGGAGGGGTGATGAACTCAAACATCTGATTTGTACATGGAGATAAGATGCAAATGAGATGATACAAGAAGATTAGGAATTATAAAACATACTCTAAATAGGCTCTCTCTTTTCTCTCCCAGTTACAAATGAGTAGCAATTCCACCAGGCTGAATGCAAATACTCCTGATTTACATAACATCTAAACCTTTCGTCTGTTTGAGAGCCAAATTCTGCAACTTATATGAGAAATCCCAGACCCATACAAATAACAAGAAATAAACTATCCGCAAAGAATGAAGACTGGACCTCTACTTTAATTCCAAACAGATTTCATGGTTTGTCAGTGTGTAGTGCATAGGATGTTTTTAAATTTACAGTGATGGAATAACAAAAATTTTGTCTAGTCTGCACTGCTGTCTCAAAACAAGAGGGCAGATACGCCCCTCTAGTCAGTAATAAAGTGGTACCAAATAATTTTTAAAGACTTTTACAAACAAATACGCCACTTGCCAAATACCAACTGGGAGCAGCAGCAAAGAGCCATATCCTGTGTTCCAAAAGCCAGAGCATTTTATGGACGTGGCATTATGCACACCTTTTGGAGAGACAGCAGGGAATAATGGTGTAATACAACTTGTCTTTACAAGTTTTCATTTACAAGTTAAGAGGTTGTGATTATTTTAATACGATCGTACTGTTACTGCTCATAACCTGCTCAGGAAAGATAATGAATATCAGAAATTAAAAAATAAACAAAACTTGTTTGAGAAGTCTTATTCTCTGCTCTCCGTAAGTACCAATTTCAATTTCTGTCTACTTTTGAAGAATTAAAATGCTTGCAGCTGATGACTTTTCAGGTTTACTGCATCTCTGTGCAGATAAATACTATCATTTGCACTGTATTTTGTGTGAAGCAAATAACAAGAAAGTGACATTTTCAAATTATTTTCTTGAATTTACAATATTCCTATTATAAACTAACAATAAAATTTTATTAATATTTTGCATTTACTATATTAAAATGATAATAGACTACTCAATGATGTGGTAACAATATTATATTCACCTTATTTTTTGGGAGGCACTCTGCATGTTTTTCTGATTTTGTAGTATAAAAATAACTTTTTCTATTATCACTTTTTCCCTATTTTTTAACTCAAAATATCACATGACTATATATTCTTTAGATATTTTTTTATTGTATCAGTACATCCATTTTTCAAGTTGCTATGATACTTCTTTTGATCTTTTTTGTCTTACAGGTCACATCACTCTTGAAATCAAACCACAAATTCTGGTCCATTTGATTTTCTTTCTTCCAAATAAAATAAAATTAAGATGGTTCTTGTAACACCTTACAGTAGTTTAATTGCCACCATGTGACAAAAATTTAAAAGGTGTCTTAAAGAGGTTATGATGACCTGAATTTCCCTTTTTTTCCCTGTATTTATTAAATCATGAAGACAAAGTTATCAGCTTTATGCTTAACTCAGTTTTAACAGGCACACAGTTTGTCTCAATGACAAATGAGAGAGGATATCCTTTGGGAATGAGATTCAGTTGATCCAAAGAGTTCAAAAGAACAAAACTGTCCTTTTTATTACTAACCTTCAAAGCAGGTAAACTTCTGCAACCAGCCATGATAAGAGCAATGCTTCATAATTCTCAAATATGTACAGTAAATAATTCTACAAGTAACTTGCACATTTTAATTATTTCAATGCATTTGAATACCCTAACATCTCTGAAGTCCAAGAATACTGGAAACAGAGCTTAGGACATGGCTGCAATTGGCAACACTGAAAGGTTTCCAAACCTTGTGATTTACACTTCTGAACTAACAACGGCACCATTGCCTCAATAATTATACTCTGTCGTTCCTCTTTCACTCAGTTCTGTAACAAAGGCTAAATTCTGTTCAAAAATTTGAGCTCTGTTATAACTGAGTAGGTAAGATACTGATTTTTCTCAGCTCTTAGTAGATTTCTTTTAGATTCCTCTTAGCATAGATTGTTTTCACTTAAACAGTGTCTGCAAAAACTTGCGCTTATGTTTAATATAAAATACGTAAGTAATTGATTTATATCTCAAGATTATCTCTCCTTTAAGTTGTTGCATTAAGCAAATTCTCACAGTGATGGTGGGATTGTTAGCAATAAAATAGCTCTTAATTTCTGTATGTCGAGGGATTAGAACCAATTCCACATTTCTCTTTAGTGCTACCTTCTAGTAGGGAATACAATAATGAATAGCTCCTGGTTTTGATGAAATTGCAGCTGCTTCTCTTCAGCCCTCTGTTTATTGATGTGACTATCTAAAGTTACAAAAAGATACCACAGCCTCACAGGAAACTCAAAATATTAGCATTTTTTAAGTGTATATTGAAACAGCATCAAAGGTTGTCAGAGTTTTCAAACATGGCCTACTAAAGTAATACTCATAACAAAGGCTGTTCCCAGGTGACAGCCTTTTTAATAACTATTTTTTTTACACTGTTCTCTAAAAAATATCAAAGTATCTATTAATATGTAATATGTAATAATTCATCCCAAACATCACAATTTATGACTCTCGTTTTTAATTTCATTAAGAGTCAGTTTTACTGCAGACTGCTCTAGCAGTTTGTGTAAAATTATCGTTGGAATCTTCAGGTATTTCCTCTAATTCAGAAGCATTTTCCATACTTAGTACGAGGAATGCAAGCCTACAGGATGTTTTCACTGGATTTTGACTATTATTTCTGAGCTGTTTTCTCCACAAAATGTGACTAATTAAATGACGGAATTTTTATTTTCTTTTCAGTGCTAGCGTATATTTGGATCAGAAAAAAACACTACAGCCAAAGAACACTGCTCAAGGATTCTCTACATATATTTAAGTCATACTTTCATTAGCTGTATAAACTAACTGATCGTTCTTCAAATTCACTAAACACAAACACACTGACTTAATACAAGCCATTAAACATCTGCATTAACTAAGAACTAGCAAGGCCATGAAACTTTCACATTTCTGCCTCTGAATTCCCGTTTCCTGAAATAACTTTTTAAAAACAGATAAGCTATACAAGCAGTACTTATTATAAAAGTACTTAATGTATGTTGCACTTGTGTGTTTTCTGTTGCTTTTTCTTCAGGTAGATAACACCACTAATTCTATAATATCTTCTTTAAAAAAAATTAAAATACACATAATTGGAAGCTGTAAGTTAGCAGACAGAAGTTATCTTTGCACTGTTGTATTTGGAATTACCATTTCTTGACCTTCAGACAGTCAACAAAATGAGCAGTCTACTAAAACAACTTCATGGAAGTAAGTAACCTATGATAATGAGAGACTAGTAATATCTACTAAGATTTTTAGCATATCAAATTCAGGATGCAGGATGGAATTTTTTTAAGAACAAGACAGATTAATTCTTAATGAAGTCATTGTACACAATTCATATATCTAGTGTTGAATTTTTAATTTTTTGTTTGAACACAGCACTCAAAAAAAAAAAACAGCATTCTCTAGACAAATCTTATTACTGTTAATTGATCAAATTGCAAAGTTAAAACCATTTTCTGTCTAACATCTACAATTAAGTATGTATCTCTGTATATCATGATCCTGTGAATGATAAAAACAAGAACAAGTACAAATTATACTGGTATCTTCACTAGTATCTCCAACTAGATCACTGTTATAGAAGTTACGATCTAATTGTATTTTTATACAATCAAAGCCCGAAATATTTTTCTTCCCAAATAATATACTACTAAATTTAATCTGCCTATGAATTACATTAGATGCTTCTGTTGTAGGGAAGTTTGCTAAGATGGTAGGGATTAGTGACTAGTAACTGTTCTTGGTTTAGTTTTGATACTGAGGTTTCAGTGAAGCCATGTATGGGCTATTTTGGTCAACTGCCTTTTAAACCACTTATGAGACACCACTATGAGACAAAAAGATTAGAGGTTATTTTCTATCTATACTCACTTCTCAAGAAGTACAATAGTAACAATAAAACTTGCTTTATGCTTGTCTGTTGTATAGGTTGTACAAATAACCATTGTCAACGGTTTATGGGCGTTCAGCCCGATTCCATGACAAATGGGACAAGGCACCCACAGACCCACAACCCAGGAAAAGGGAAAAGGGAAAAGGGAAAAAAAGTAAGGAGATGGCCCTGAGAGCAAAGAACAGCAGCAACAATCTGAGGAGAAACAAACTTAATTTACTAAATAAGATATCGGAATGCAAAACAACACACTATAATAAAATATAATTACAATTTAAGCTGATAAATCCAATACAGAGAGAGAGAATGTCCCAAAATCAAGGTAGGCCTTACTCTACTACTGACAATAAGACGGCTGGAGAGCGACGTGCTGCCAGGACGAGAGATGGGTGGAAAAAAGGGATGAGGTCTCGTGATCTGCAAGTTTTTATCTTTTCTCTCTGGCCGGAAATGGTAACAGAGGAGTATTTGCCCAGTTTCTTCCATGGGGAAAATATATATATATATATTTTTTCAAAACTCACTCGATAAGCAGAGTTTGATGTTGGCTGTATTTAGATGAAAGAACACACAAAAATGGAAGCAGCAGTTATGTGAATGCTGTACTGACTTTCTCTGAGGTAGGAGAAAGGGGCACGGGATCCCAGTCTCGATACTAAAAGACAGGGTAGGCCGCAGAAAGGATGGTGTGCTAAATCCATGGACCACTGGAATTGCAGTTTAGATAATAATGTTCCAGTGAGCAAGGAACAGTGACTTATTGCCTCTTCTAACTTAAGGTGTTAGCAAGCAATTCAGACCATTGACAATCACTTAATCATGAGGGGAAAGCAAATCCCGAATCAGGTATCAGTGACGCAAACCTATTAATTTTTTAAGATATCAAAGCACAATCTGAATAAACAAGACATTTCCCCTCTTATCACATCAAGAAAGAACTGGTTTGGTTTTGTTTCTTTTTTCTTTGGAGTATAGCTTCCTTCCTCTTCTCTTGGCTGCCACTCTTCTCACCTCTTCTCATCCAACACGTAGAACATACAGGTGCCCAACACCCTCCACAAAAAATGTATGTACTTCAAACCCTAATCTCCCACTCATTTGCCTTTGCACACAGTAAAATCTTGTTATTATGAGGTAAGTTTAATCCAACTGATGAATTATTTTAAACTTTCTGATTAGAAATACGTTGTACCATGTAACAGAAAAGGCTAACGTTTCACTACACTTCTGCTTTCTTTAATGGGTGTAAATGAGAAACAAGTCCAACTTGTAAGTCAATTTAAATTGTTCCCTATCGCAAATGAGTAAGGAGAGCCCTTCTGGAATGTAGGACAAAGCACTCCACTTTTCTGACCTTGTAATATAATATATAAGGTAAAATTCTATCTTTAGCTTTGAAAGATTTTCTTGGAAGTGCCTGGTATAATTGTCCGATATATTTTAAGTTTCCGATTCTATCTTTATTGCTAGTATTCTCTCCTGGCATATTATGCTATAGTTCTGTTTAAATTTAAATTATTTTTAATAATATCTCTCAGATTTGACTAACCTCTCTTAAAAAAAATATATCTGTATCACAGATATTACTTGTTTGATATAACTCAGATGTCAAAGATCTCCTTTTTCATTATTTGCAGAATATTTGCTTCTTAATTTAAAAATATGGCATTGTACATCCTCTATTATCTTGGAATTCCAGAAATGTTAATTTAATAATTGATTACAACATCAATATGATTCTAGCATTTTTTTTCTTAACTACCTCTTACCACAGAGTACACTATTTAATCAATTTCATCATATTTATAACACAGCATAAATGCACCCTTATTAAAATGAGGTATTTTACGATCTGTAGAATGTACTGTACCTATTTTTGCATATTTTTAATAATACGAGATAATATTGATTCTCTTTCTTTGAAAATGAAAAAAAATATATACCTTGTCTACACACCTATGTTGTGCCTACCCCACATTCAGCTCACCAGTGTCATTTTTTCTGATGCACTCTGTTTTTGCAAAAATGTTAAAATGCATGGTTGCTTTTAAGTATCTGAATCATTTGAATACAGCTTTAAATGCTGGTGAACATTTTTATTGGGATTTTTTTTTTCTTTTTTCATGAGGGAAAAGCCCATTCTGAAAATACTACCTGGCACTTCCATTTGGCAATTGAGATAGAGTTGCCATGAGGGAGCAGTATATACAAACAGCACAGTTTGTACATGGGTTTAGCCTGAGCAATCTGCTCACGCTGAGGCTTTTGAGGCTTTTACTAAATGGCCCCATTTCACAGGGGATCCACAACCACCATCAGCCCATAACTTGCAACAAAGCTCATTTAAAAGCTAAATCACTTAGTCACTGAATAAGGGACTTGGATGTTAGAAGGGCTTAGGCACTGCAGCTGTCTAAACACAGACGTTAATGGTGGTAGAAATTCTGAAATAATTTTATTTCTCTAAATAAAGCAAAAACTTGGCATTAGTTTGACATCATTATTTCCTATGTAAGATACAGTAGGAGATTTATTTTCAAAGTAATGAACAAGAAGAATTAACAATAGCTATTGAAGTAGTTACCATTCATGAAAAAACAAGTGATCTTAATGAATAGATTCTTTTCAGTATGTTCTTAATTCACATGATTTCCAGCATGAATTCTTATATAATTGGTTACCACCTTCTTTTCAAAAATGTAAACAGTTGAAAACCTGGCTTTTAAGAACAACACTTTTTTTTTCGCTTCTTCCTTTTTAAAATGTTAATTTTCTGAGAAGAATATTCATTTTATGGTTCACAGAATCATAAACTGGCCTGAGTTGAAGGGGACCCTAAAGATCAAGTTTCAAGGGGAGTTCCAGCTCCCCTGCCATATGCAGGGTTGCCACCCACGAGATCAGGCTGCCCAGGGCCCAACTAACCTGGCGTTGAATGCCTCCAGGGATGAGGTATTCATAGCCCCCCTAGGCAACCTGTTGTAGTGCCTCACCACCCTCTGAGTAAAAAAAATTCCTCTAACACCTAAACTAAAGTTTAAAGTCTGAAGACATTCCCCCAGGAAACATAAGACAAAATAGAAATACACGTTGAACATACCATTTCTATTATTTCTATTTCTCATTCTTATGTTTTGTGTAAATTCTAACCAGCTACCTCAGTGCTGAGCTTTCTGGAGGACACATGCATCACTGATTACCTTGCTGCTGGGCCCTTCCTATTCCCTCCTCTAAAAGGGAAGCATCTACTTTATCACATCGCAGTTTTAATGTCCAGGTGTCGTTTTACATGCCAGAGCATTTTTTTACTCCAGTATGCTCTCTGAACACTGGCATGTTTATTATTAATATCCATTATCACCTGAAAAAATACTTTGGGATTTAAAACATCTCTCTACCTGTGGAATACAGAGAAGCTCATTCATACCTTTATCTCCTGCAGAATAGACGGCCCTAATACTCCGCTCAGTGATCTGACAAACAGACAGATTACAGAACTTCTCAACTGTATATCACAAAGAAACACAAGCATGCTTCCTTGGTGATAGTGTCCCCACACAGCCTGCCCATAAAACAAAGGGAGAAAGTTAACGTTTTTATGTTAGACTGTAAAGGAAAAGATGGTGGTAGCAAGGAACATCAGTAAATTTAGAAGTCTTTTTTTCAGCTATACAAGAGTGATTGAACCTCCTTACAACCAGGCTAAGTCCACACAATGAATTTCTACCGTCTCATGATAGAACGACATCTTTTTTCGGTACAGAATACTACTAAGATTTAATTAGTTGTAATGCAATTGTTTCCTACTAACGTGCTCGGCAAAGACAAACAGAAGATTTTATTAAATGATTAAGTGATTCAAGAATGTTCATTATATGTACATTCTCAGAAAAAGTTGGGCACAGTCCATCAAACCTGGACTCCTATTAAGTAATAACAAGTTAGTGACCACTCAATCTTTCTGAAGATAGGATCAATCACACATAATTTCATATACAGTCACTGTGCTTTAAATTCTTCAAGTAAGTGAATTATCACCTCATAATCTCCACTGACTTGATCGAGATACTGGACACTTGCTTGAGAAAACTCCAAAACAAATAAATGTAACTTCCTTAAAATAACTCTGCTAAACCTAGGTAGTAACAGCAAAACTATTTTTGAAAGTAAACTAGAATTACACAAACTAAAGATCTTTCTACAGGATTTGCAGAACTCTTCATGCACAGATCCTTAAAATTAACAATTCTACAGCAAATTAAAAATTTAAATTACTGTGGTTTTCCCCCTTTCTTTCATTTTAGACAATGAGTTCAAAGAATCATATCAATGTCATCTTCTTACAGCAGCAAAAGTCAAAAAGATTACAGTAGATTTGATGGTGAATTTTTTAAATATAGCTACTGAACTATAGAGTGCATTTGGTCTTTCAATAAAAGGTAACCATCTCTTCCAACCACTTTCTTATTTCAGTAAAAAATATGCATTTTTTCTATATTGTTTCTTGTTGCTTTATAACACACCGTGTACAATAAATACCACAATGGAATTTTATGGAATTTTAAAATGAAATAGACTTAGATAACTGTGTATTTGATGCAAAGATTATATGTCACAAAATTTGAGACATAATTAATATTTCAGCTTTAAAAGAAAATGGTCTGTTTTATTTCTCCTTTTTTTAGATCTTTCAAACAAGGAACATTGTTTCCCAGTGGTAATCTTTGATTATAAACATAGGGCACAAATCAACACATAGGTCCAGTTTACTTCTAACAGCAGGTGCTGGTGTAATCAAAAGAAAACCTTTGATTTGCATGTGTCATTTGTGCTGGTAAGAGAAGAAGGAAAACTATAGAGGACTTGAGGATGGGGCAGGAGAGAGCTGGCCATCAACCATTCTTTCCTCGTAGAAATGTGTAAATAGGATTCAATACAAAGTTCAATATTTCTAAGTTCAATCCACCAGAACAGGTCTTTATTATGGCAGTCCTACAATCTACTCTGAATTTCCTCTTTAGCTGTGATGCTAGAGTAGAAAAGGGAGCACTAAAACTATTTGGCTGCTTTCAGAAATATTTGTTTCTACTTGCTGAGATTTTTTTTTTCTTTTTAACCTATGGTAATTGATAAAGGAAGATCAACACTAGAAAATTGAAATCAATGAGCCTAGGAAGATGATGTATTTGAAAACAGTATTTGAAAATTGTATTTGGGCTCTTCTGCCCAAAAATCTTTTCACTAGAAAGAAATTAATAGGGAAGCTTATGCTCAGAACTAACTTAAATTCATTTGATAAGACATTACAGGAAAAGCAACTGCAGTGCATGTCCATGTCTTTATATATCAATAAATAGTTAAGTTCTGATCTTGTAAGATTGTAAACAACTACAATATAAGAAAAGTCAGATTTAATAAAGAATTTAAGCAGGTAAAACAAAATATAACTAGCTTAAATTGGACATAAATTCTAAGATGTAATGCTGGAAGCCCCTGCTGATTTGCAAGCTGAGTGACTTTGAAAATAACATAACTGCAACAGTCATCTACTGTACAGCTCTTTAGTATCATGAACAAACATTTAAACTTTGACAGGCTTCAGATGCTTATGCTCAAACACAACTAAAATCCACAAATCAAGTTCCTGATTTCCTGAATTATTTGAAAAGTTTGACTTAAAAAATCTTTTCCAACATACAAATGTGTGGTAGGACTGAATTGAGAACACAACCTCTATGTTTTGTTTTGTTTTTTAACAGTGGTAGTAAGTGGAAATGAACCTGCTTTTTTAAAAAAATCATAGAATCATAGAATTCTTAAGAGTTGGAAAGGAACCTCTAAAGGCCATCCAGTCAAACTACCCTGCAATGAACAGGGACACCACAGCTAAATCAGGTTGCCCACGGCCTTATCCAGCCTCATCTTGAAAGTCTCCAGGTATGGGGCATCAACCACAACACTGGGCAACCTGTTCCGGTGCCTCACCACCCATGCTGTAAAAGATTTTTTCCTTTTATCTAACCTAAATCTACCCTCCCTGACCTTGAAGCCATTTCCCCTTGCTCTATCGCCATAGACCCCGCTGAAGAGTCTGTCCCCTTCTTTCCTGTAGCTCCTCTTTAGATACTGAAAAGTCACTATCAAGTCACCTCGCAGTCTTTTTTTTTTTCCAGGCTGGACAGCTCCAGCTCTCTAAGCCTGTCCTCATAGGAGGGGTGTTCTGTTCCGTGGATATGACACCGAGCTTTCGGTGTGGTCAACACACCAGAGGAATGCAATGCCATTCAGAGAGACCTAGACAGGCTTGAGCAGTGGGCCCAGGTGAACCTCAGGAGGTTCAACAAATCCAAGTGCAAGGTCTTGCACCTGAGTCAAGGCAACCCCACATTACCAAATTATTTTTACAAAACATTCAAGATCTGATTTGATCAGTTAAAAGTGTTAATACACACAGCAGGATATCAGACTTGAGTTCTTTTTTTCCATGAATAGGGAGATTTGTTACCTACCTCCAAGTTCCAGATTTCATATTGGATGGTCAACATAAAATAAATGGTAAATTAAAAAAAGGAAGAGCTTCAAGGAGAGTGTGTAAATGATACCACTGTTTTTTTTCAGACTGCTGCAACAAAAAAGGATCTAAAAAATGTTGCAGGAACACCACAGCCTGCACAACCTATAAAGCTCATTCAGTGCTAGATATTTCAATGACAGTATAGAGTGTGTCTTCAAGAACAAGTCATTTGAGTCAGTGAGAATTCACGGTACGATATGCTACTTACCATGATGCAAAAAGTGAGCAATTACCATCCCATCTGTCCATTCCTGCCATTTCCAAACCATTTCTTTTCCACAGTTCCCAACTTAAGCCAGTCATACCTCCACTAATTCTAACCTCATATCAATGAAAAATTAAGATTTCACAGTTTACCCTCCCTGACCATTTTTAAGCCTTTGTTTACAGATTTTTGCATTCCTATGTAGCACTATGCAGCACCCACAGATTATTACTTCCAGTCTTTTCTTCCAAGTCTTTTGAATCTCTCTGCATGACAATTACTTGTTTCTTCCCCCACAAAGGTCTAATTACTGAAATGTTCTATATTTAGAAGAAACAATGGTTAGTTTTCCACTCATGTGAATTGCTAGTGCATTAAGTCAGGTACCTCAGAATGGGATGACAATGTTAGTATGCTGAAGTGCAGCTAGCATGGTAAGTGTGCAGCTGTTTAGAGCTGGTTAATAGGACACACTGAATGTATGAGCATCTTATTTTCTTCTAAGACATCTTAACAGGAACTGCAAGGAGGGGCCTCTACTCACTACGTATTTACAGCCTGAAACCCTGTTCTGAAATGAGAAGATTGTGCTTTTTAAATGATTCTTGTGAAATGCAACCCATCATGCTGGAACCATCTTTTGATGAAAGTGTTTCATCCACAAAACAAGAAAGAATCCATTACGAATGGGATGAACAATAGTAGAAGCGATTTATTAACTTCCCTGAATATCTTCAGCAAAACCAGATATAGGGACTGCAACAGAAATCTAGCAAATGAAAGTTTATGAAAATGATAGAAATTACATATGAATCCCATTATATAATATATAAAGCAATATACATTGCTTTTAGTAGTAAGTTAAGAACACGTTGTTAGTTTTACCATTTTTTGTTTTCTCAAATTTTGATTATGATTGTCAACTAGCATAAATTAGCTTTATTTCATTGACCAAAGAATCAGAGAATCAGCAAGGTTGGAAAAGACATACAAGATCATCCAGTCCAACCATCTACCTACCACCAATATAACCCCACTAAACCACGTCTCTCAACACAACATCTAAACATTCCTTGAACACACCCAGGGTCGGTGGCTCCACTGCCTCCCTGGGCAGCCCATTCCAGCGCCTGACCACTCTTTCAGAAAAGTAGTATTTCCTAACATCCAGCCTGAATCTCCCCTGGTGCAACTTGAGGCCATTCCCCCTTGTCCTGTCACTAGTTACAAGAGAGAAGTGGCCAACTCCCAGCTCACTGCAACCTCCCTTCAGGTAGTTATAGAGAGCGATAAGGTCACCTCTGAGCCTCCTCTTCTCCAGGCTGAACAATCCCAGCTCCCTCAGCTGCTCCTCATAAGGCCTGTGCTCCAGTCCCCTCACCAGCTTTGTTGCCCTCCTCTGAACACACTCCAGGGCCCCAATGTCTTTCTTGCAGTGAGGGGCTCAAAACTGGACACAGTACTCGAGGTGGGGCCTCACCAGGTCTGAGTACAGAGGGAGAATGACTTCCCTACTCCTGCAGGCAACACTATTTCTGATGCAAGCCAGGATGCCATTGGCCTTCTTGGCCACCTGGGCACACTGCTGGCTCATGTTCAGTCGACCATCAAATGCAAATGAATACAAATGAATCTTGAGAAATATCCTATGTATCATTGCCACTTAAATTATTTTATTTAATACATATTTATGTTGCTGGATAACTGAGATTTTGTTACCTTTAAATGGCTGCAACTGGATAATCAAGTGCCTTATTCCTATACTTAATCCCACACTTAGTTTTCATTTCTTTTTGTTCTGTGCTATTTTCTTCTAGGTGATAAGCATGCAGAATGAAGAAGCCTCCACATGCTTAACAGAGTCAGTTCCAGTAAAGTTTCTCATTCTCCCTCTCAAAATTTTCCAAAGTTTCCTGGCACAGCAAAAAGGTCCCATACGTGGTGGCTCCCTGAACTCCAGCATAAATCTTGGACTCCCAGCCAAACTGACAAATCTGTCTTGAGGATGCTTTGAGACCTCAGTGGTGTCAGGGATGACTTGATAAAGGTTCATATTCTCCTCAAGGGCCATAATGTTATTTGAGGGAGAGCCATGAACATGAGGAAATAGTACATAGGCTAGGTACTAGCAGATATTTACTGAGTACAAATAACATTTAGCAGAGGCTAAGTCA
Source organism: Numida meleagris (assembly GCF_002078875.1). NCBI lineage: Eukaryota > Metazoa > Chordata > Aves > Galliformes > Numididae > Numida > Numida meleagris. The sequence goes on along the minus strand of NC_034411.1, from coordinate 90,037,192 downwards.
GAAGCAAATTGTTTGGATGCGTTTTCTGGTTGCATTTTAGGTAACTAGGGAGATGTAGCATTTATATGGCGGTTAAAGAAAATCTGAAAATGTAGGATTATCTTCTAGAAGACAAATAAGATACAAGAGGAAACAAAACATAATACAGCCCTAACTTCTTTGAGCACATAACAAGACTCGATAAGCACCAATCCACTCAGCAGGAAGAGAAGCCTGCTAGTATTTGACAGGAGCAAGCTCTGTGTTCATGAAAAAAAAATGCATACTTCCATCTAATTATGGTTGTCAGACAAGATTCTGCTGTTTTGTCACAGGAGTAATAACTCCCATGAGGATTGTGAACAGGTTGCTGAATTGTGGTGCTGTACCAGCCTTGCAGTTTCGATTCCAACATTTCTCGCCATGACCAAAATTGTGTTGCCAAGAGAACTGAAATATCAGAACTATTGAATATATCATGCCAAAATTCAGGTGCTTTTTCAAATTCTATTTTAGCAGTTGGTAAGATCACACTAAAATTGAGCTGTTATTCATATATTGGTTCATTTTATTCATTCTGTTCCTGCAGTGTCCAGTGTGCAGGACAAACTATGCCTATAATGTACCTCATCTAGGACAACAAATAACATCATAAGAGTGGGAAAACAGGGGACAGTCCTTGTATAACAACTTAAAATTACACACTTCTCATCTTCATACACTGCTTTCAACCTATTGTTACTCATTTGCTGTTTTTATTCAGACATCATAAACTGAGTGATTCTTTAGCTGATATCTGAAAAACAGAGGGGAGGAAGGGGTTAATTACAGTGGATCTTATCAAAAGGAAGAGTCTTTGGGCACCGGGGGAAAACTTAGCTGCAATACCTTACTTCACACAGCAGAGGGATTGAGAAAGAACGCCTCCTACAATCATGGAATGCTTGGAAAAATGCTTCTGACTCCTGCTGCAAACTCAAGTCTAAACACACATGCAACCACATGTGTATACGTGTGGATGGTTTATGTGCATATTGCTGTATACACGCACACAAACACACCCTCCCTTCTACAGTGGTGGATGAAAATGAAAGATACTGTAATGCAGATAATGAATTATGCTACTAACAGTCCAATATTTCTAAACTATTCTTTCACTGTTATTATAAATGACAAATATGTATTATTGTATTATCTATGTAGATCTGCACAGATATTCTGTAATCTATGAAATAAGATTAAAAGCTTAGATATCGCCAAGGGTTACTTAGCATTATTATGCTTGTTATGATAACTTCTCTATGAATCCTAGTATTGTTTAAAAATTAAAATTAGGAAAATTTATATTTTCTAATGCTTGCCATCCATCACAGGCTTTAGTGCAGTGTATCTGATGAAGATCTATAGTGCAGAATAACAGTCAATGGCAGGAGTGCCAGTCTCTGTATTTTTGATGATAAAAAGACAGAGCGCTTGCCAGCAGCAGCTTGCTGTCAGTAAAAACGAATCTGAAACAGATGCCAACTGCATCAACAGCTTGAGCCATATACATTTTTTATTAGACAAAGACATAAATTGTGACCAAAGTACATAGGTGCAAGGCATGTCAAAGAATACCACTAATACACTTCTAACTCAAACAAAGTTCTCTAGTACTCTGTTGGACAATTAGACTCTTCTGTTCATATCTAGGGCAAAGCGATCATGTTTAGTTAAAAATATGATTTAAAAGAGGACTTGGAAAATATATGTATATTTTATATTTCACCTACATAAAAAATGGATATTGTTTTACTAACACCTGCACACAAGGACCTACGTACTTGAACTGGAGCATAATTTTTCAGTATTCTGCAACAGCGAATTGTTCTATTTTCTATTTAAGGTTTCTATCAAAGTAATTTGTATACAGTAGTGGATACTTGTGGCTAAAAATTGCTAAGATCTTTCCCTCCTACTCACCTCACAAGGAGATCATAAGCCTCTAGGTTTGTCTAATAATGAACACGGAAAAAACACAATTGCAAAAACATAGAATTTACTTATCAAAGTTTTTCTTTACACTACTTTTCTTTGTAAAACTCAGTATTTTGTAACTAGACTTATTTCATCATGTTTTAATATTTATCTATTTCAAAATCTAATTTAGAGTTTTATTTTCCATGTTATTACCCATTTACTGAGCTGTTCTATTGAACTAGATACTCAGATCTCTTTAGAGATCTCCTAGAAAATGTGTGATTCCATTTCAAAAGTAAATTAGGGTTTATGAAATCAATTTAAGTTCAAATGTGTTTCTTTATTTTGTATATTTCATTTTATACCAGGGTTTCATATTCCCAGTTTCCAAAATACCTAGAAAACAATGCATGGGGCAGAATAGAATAAAAATGTTGAAACTAAACAATACACATGGAAACAGTTAGAATCATAGAATCATAGAATTGCTCAGGTTGGAAAAGACCCTCAGGATCATCAAGTACAACCATAACCTAACCATACTACTCTAACAGCCCACTGCTAAATCATGTCCTGAGCACCACATCCAAACAGTTTTTAAACACACTCAGGGATGGTGACTCAACCACCTCCCTGGGGAGCCTGTTCCAGTGCTTAACAACCCTTTCTGGAAAGAAGTTTTTCCTGATATCCAAACGAAACTTAACAACCCTTTCTGGAAAGAAGTTTTTCCTGATATCCAACCTAACCTCCCCTGGAGCAACTTAAGGCCACTTCCCCTTGTCCTGTCACCTGTCACCAGTGAGAAGAGACCAGCCCCGCTCACACTGCAATCACCTTTCAGATATTTGAAGAGAGCAATGAGGTCTCCCCTCAGTCTCCTCTTCCCCAGACTAAACAGCCCCAGTTCCTTCAGTCTCTCCTCGTAGGGCATATTCTCCAAGCCCTTCATAAGCCTTGTTGCTCTTCTTTGTCCTTTCTGTATTGAGGTGCCCAAAACTGAACACAGTACTTGGGGTGGGGCCTCACCAATGCTGAGTACAGAGGCAGGATGACTTCCCTAGTCCTGCTCACCATACCATTCCTGGTACAAGCCAGGATGCCACTGGCCTTCTTGGCCACCTGAGCACACTGCTGGCTCATATTCAGCTGACTGTCCATCAGTACACTGAGATCCCTTTCTGTAAGGCAGCTTTCCAGCCACTCCTCCCCAAGCCTGCAGGGTTGCCTGGGGTTGTTGCGACCAAAATGCAGGACCCAACACTTAGTCCCATTGAAACTCATATGGTTAATTTATATTTGAATGAGAAAGCTGATGCAATTGCTTGCATGCATGTATTTGCATTTTCAAGGAGGTGGTAAGAATTTTGTTTGTTTTTAGTATTCCCTCTACACCTAATCAGTTTTATCTCCTAATTGCTACCTTTTGAGCATAGATGGAATAATTTGATTCACAACTATCCATTCTGTAGCCTGCAAAATGAGCTATACTATCATTTGAACAATTTTCTTTTTCTGTTTTTCTTGAAATGCTAAGGAAATGTTAAAAGAACTTCTTGCTGAATTACTTGTTATATGCAGTTTATCTTGTCATACTGCATATTTTTTCATTTCAAGTTGTCTACTGATTTTTAAAATTATTCTAAGTATCCATTCAAAGTGACTGAATGAATACTAATTACAGATGTACTTGAATTTTTTCTTAAATTATTCAAAGGGAATATACAGACTATTTTCTAACCACACTGTCTTACTAGTAGTTAGATTTATGTTACTTAATTTCATCTCTTTCCCTGCAGTGGATGATCTACTCTTTATAAATATAGATACGAAGTGTTAATAACATCCAAGCTTTCAACTCACCAAGTTTGTACATCTGTCATATGCAGAAGTTTCAACTGACCGTGACTGGTTGCTATATGCCTGAGTTTTCTCCACATCTCCACCTGCCCGTCTAGACTTACAAACAACTCTATTAAAGAACAAGAGGAATATTAAACTTTTTTTTTTTTTTTCTCATAAAGCTTATTGTATATTGTAAAAGTGATATTCCAGTTTATGGAGAATTGGCATATTTCTGGCCTTTCATCATAACTGTTTTAAAGAACTTATCTGCTTACATCAATCTAAAAAAGGCCATAACGAATAAAGTTCAGCAGCACTCAATTCAAATATTACTTGAGGAAAATCTCATTTTCTACTGAAGGGGATAGAAAACAAGTATTTGGTCCCTTACTGCACGTAGTACAATTAGTACAGATTTGTCTGTAATGTGCTTCTAATTCTGTGTGAGAAGAGAATTAAAAACTATGTCAAATTCTCTTATCCTAAATCAGAACACTTATCATCTGGAGGATAACATCACACTATGGAAGATGGAAAGTAAAAAGTGGTTTTATGCTTTAGTATGGCCTACACTGTATAACCAAGATCAGTTCATTCTGACAAGGATGGGAAAGATTTAAACTTTCCCTTTAAAACCACAGTGCAAGGAAGTCCTTCAAAGTTACTGACATGTCCGAACAGGTTAAAATAGATCAGGGAAAAGACAGAAAAAGAAGGGATAAAAATGTTAATGTTCCTTTTATTTTTTCTCAAAATACAAAGGATTCATGTCCTTTTTGTATTTTATCTCTTGTGGAGCATTGTGGTTAACACTGTTAATTAGACAGGATTTTAGTCTACCAGAAAAAATATAAATGTAAGGACAAATAGTGAATCCATAATCTAAACCTGTGACCATTTTCAAACTTGCAAAGGTCTCAGTGCCAGGCTTAAGAATCAACAGAGACAAAAACTCAGTCCTTGGGTTTGTTTTTTTATTTCTTTGAGAGCCTGAGCTTGTAACCAACTACAACTCTAGTATTTAAAACAGAAAGTCTCTCTCCAGATAGCCCAGTTCACACACTTAGGCTAACACAAACACCTTGTTTCAAAGTACCTGTGAGCAGGAGGTCCCCCAGGAGCATCGGGCTTCTAAACTAGCTGAGACCTCTGAACCAAGAGGGTGATGAAAATCATTGAAGGATAAAGATATCCACAAAACAGGTTATTTTGTTGATTCATAAGCATGTTGTCAATTCATAGGTTGAAAAACTGCACTTAATTAGAATTAGATAAAGGAATCAAGGCTAAAGTAAAGTAACTCCTTCCAAAAATAAATGTAATTAGCATGAATCAGAAGGGAGCCTTGGGGATGCAAGGCCGACCTATTCTAGACAACTGAATCAGCAAATGTTATACTGGGTCGAACTCACCTCAGTAATAGCACTGGAAACACTCAATTTTTGTGAGAATTTAAGAAAACTGGGAATATCAGGGAAAAAAGTAATTAGGTAATTAGTAATTAGTCATTTATTTGAGAGGAATTTCAGCAGAGGAAAGGAGGTACAGAAGAGTCAAAAAGATGACTTCAGGAGAAGAAGGAATGGGGACTGTGACACAAAAGAAGAGATGTGAACTTCACACGGTAATTTACCCCATACATTTCAGAACAGGAAGATCTACTCTCTAGAGTCTCTGCACACATCAAGGAATTAGAACTAGAATCCTAGGCTGAATAGTTCAAGCCATATATGAATACCATCTTTAATATAATTCCTAACTATTAATTATCTTTAATTTAACAACGCATTGTCATTGGCTGTAAAATGGTAAGCAAATACTTCATAAGTGTTGCTGGCCATTGAAATGGGTTAGTATTCAATAGCACATATCTTTCATTGAGATTGGTTGTAGGTTGGATGTGGTCATAGCCCAGAGGAGACATTAAAGTCTGCTTCTGCCTGTCAGTAACTTTCCTCTAAAGTCTCTGTTTATCCGTTGATTAGAGAAATAATCTCCCCTGAAAATATTACCAGTCACTACTGAGATAAAAACATCTCTATATTTGTCATTTTAGTGGTAAATAATAAGATACATATTTACTTGTTTTATCTAGAATACAGATGAAGTAGACAAATCTGAAATATCCTCCTTGAAATGATTAAATGATGGTGTAGTTCAGGCATACAGCAAAACTATAGGCAACAATTTGTATGGTTCTAACGTAAGTCTATAAATGTCTAAGCAATGTTTATTAAGTCTTAAACTAAAATCTAATAGTTGTTTCTCAAAGCTTCACATCTTACATCATTCTATTTAAAAATGACACTTTAGCAAGATCCTAAACAATAGAAGAAACTGAACTAAGCAATTTCTGTTTAATCCTAATTCATTTTGGATTTTCATAAGCACATTTGTTGAAGGTGTGCGAAGTTGCAAAGACAAATGCAAGGCAAACCACAGCCAAAGAGAGGAGTACAGTTTATTGCTTGCTTTTTCATCATTGCTATCATTCTTAGCTGCTTTGCCTTCCGAAATATAGTATTTCTTACATAAATGCTTCTGATCTTACTTTTCCCTTCTCTGAATGTATTCATAGCCCTGGAAGGCAAATAGAATTATTTCAATTTGTAGGTATTTTTGCCTCTGACACAGTTCATATCAAATGTTTAGAGAAAAGTTAAGATGATAAACAGACCTGACTGAAGAACTAATTACAAAAAGACTATATAAAATGTAAAGATATACTGAGATAAGATTTTCCATTAAAAATGGAACATAATGCATGTAAATTGATGGGACATCTGTTTCTTTAAAGCTTAGTTTTCAAAAGAAATATACCGTCTTTTTGACAGGTACAGATTCTCTTTTAATTTAAAAACACATGATACATATTTCTGAAATTATGTTTGTGGGGGGGAAATAGGATTAAACTGTAGGGAAGAAAGGACTCAGAAAAAAAAAATTTGACAAATGTATCTATATTATTAAAATATTAGAGAAATAAATTGATAGCTTATTTTGAATATTTTTCTTAAGATGACACTGAGGAAATGTCTAAAATTCCAGGATCAATTTTGAACATATTAACTTCAATGCACTGTGTAACTTAACTGTGAAGAATACCAGATTAGTCATAGCAGTAAAATCATCAGTTGAGTGTATGTGACAAAGAAAGGTGTTTGTAACAGAGAAAGCAATAATGAAGATCATATCAGCAGTTTTCACAAAATCACATTAGCTTTCCAGAAGGAAGATGGTAATTCTATATAAACAAAAATGAATGTCTAGCTAATGAATAATACTATTCTTTTGGTCTGCATTAAGTTGTTTACTCCAAATTCTCATATTTTGAGACTATCTCATCAACAAAAAAAGTGTCTTTGCTTTTTTTTTTTCTTTCTTTCCTGCAAGGAAAGAAAAAGAACTTATAACTGACACAACTATACAGCTGCAGCAGGATAAAGATGCAGCCACTACATATTTTCTGCTTCTTGAAAGCAGAACATGTACAAACAAGAAATACACATCTATTTTGCTTCAGTCTTTCAGCTGTTTTGCTTATGGATTGACTTTGAAGGGTAGACAAGTAATAGGCATCAGCACTGCTAAACTGGTTTCAGACACACGAGATAACAGTAAGTGTTAGCCATGCAATGCTATAGGATGTTCAGCTTCCTTACCCCACATTTTGGATTCACAACTGTGCTACTGAACCACAGTACAGGTTGCCAGAAGCTCACAGATTGAAAAAAAAAAAAAAAAAAAAGACTTTCACTTGGTGTTATTTCAGTTTTCACTAACAGAAAATCCACTTTGTTTTTCTTTGAAGGTAAAATAATTTTTTTAAATTTTTTTAAGCTTCCAATATTTGTCTGCAATTAATGACTGGGAGCAAAATACTTAATTTTGTGACTGCTGTTGAAATCACCTACCATATTTCTAGAAGTATTGACTAAATTTTATGCATATTTCATAAGGCTATATACCTTTTATTACTTTTCTACCGCTGAAGAGTCTGAATGTGAAATTGTAATGCCCTAATGTTGGCATGCCATTAGAAATATCAAGGTCAGTGAAAAATAGCATATAGTTTTCTATGCTAGGTAGCCACAAAAAAAAAGTCAGACAACCAAGTTGCCCAATTACAACATAAGACAGCAGAGTTTCATAAAAATTCTGTTTTCTGTGAAACTTAAACATCTGATAAATATGGTCATTCACTTAGCTTGTATTAGAATTTGACCTCAATGATAAATAGGCAACAGGAAAACCTGAGTCATAATTAATAGGACAGAAGTCATTTGGCACTATACTTGTTCAGCTGCTGAACTATTCACTTGTTCAAAACAAGAGACTTGTTAAGGCATCTCTTTTCCATTCCAAAGCAAATAATTCCCCATATTTGTGTCTGTGTATGGTAAAAATAATACAGACTACTCTACCTCAGTATGGTTTCAAAACTATATTGGGCTTCTCTCCCCAAAAGTTTATTTATTCCATTACAGGCCTTAATCTTGATTTCTGAAGCTCCTTAGAGTAAAGCAAAAATTGAAGTAATTATTTTCATTTTGTAGGAATTATCTCCACTACAAAAGAGAGAGTCAAGTACACTCTGCATCCAACCAGTGAAGACTGAATTTTTTCTGCTGAGTAGACAATAGCAGGGCGACAGTGTGAGAGAGAAACAGATCACAGCAGAATCTAAGAGAGGACAAGGTTTAAGATTTTGACTACAGCTGAATAGCTGAAACTTGGTATGAATTTTGAACATGTCATGTGAGTGATCCAATCATCAATCTTTGGTTACAGAGACATTTTTCTCTTTATTTTTCCTTCTATTCCTCTATTATCCTGAGCAATAAGAATTACTTTGACAAAAATTTCAATGAAATCAGTACATTTCTATGAAAAGAAAATCGGTTTTGACAAAGGCTGCATTCTTTTACTACAGATTCTAAATCCCAAAATTCCTGAGTTCTCCTATCAACATAAAATATGTTTTATAGACAGTTGTAAGAGTAACTGAGACAATATGTTTGAATCAACATACCAGTGATTAACTCACACATTCACCATATCAAAATTGTTGCCGCTTTCAACAGGCATACACATTCTGTCATAATCTGGATTAACCTAACAAAAAATTTGCAATTCCTTAAATGGGGCTTTTTCACTTTGGCTCTTCATATTATGGCTCAAATGTGGTCTTTACATAAGTTATTCCTAAAAGCCAGAGTAGCATTTGTTCCAGCTCTTTCCAGAAATCAGATATACCACTCAACTTTGGGGGCCATTACACAAGAGAAGCCTTGAGGCAAGTTGAGAATGAAATCTGCTGTCATGTAACACAGTACTAAGAAATGCATTAGCTCTGTTACGTTTACTTTCTGTATGAATAACTCAAGTCAAATATGCTCTTTTTTCAGTTTCTATTTTCACTAAAAATTCAAGCGTTTTCATATGGCACTACAAACAATTTGGTGTTGAAAGATTTTCCCTTGAGGGAAATACAATGCTCCAAGAAGACAGTCACATGGCTTCTCTAAAAGACATTTTGTATTTGTCTGCAGAACACTTTGGATGACAGCATTAAGTAGACAGTTCAGTACAGAGAAAGACAGAGGAAATAAAACTCCTCTGCCACATTCATTTTAAAACAACAAATATTTTGATCTGCACTGAGCCAGAACTTCTTTCATGACTAGATGAAGCTGGAAATGCTTAATATTTCCATTGCTATTTAAGGCACAGAAAAGCTTCCCATTAAAATAAAAAATCATCATTCTTGATCACCTTTTCTCTTTTACAAAAGTTACTATGCCAATGATTTATTTGTTTGAAGTACTTAATACCTAATCCCTAGAGGTTGATGCATGATTTGATTTGAAATCTATTTATTAAAATTAGGAGTCCTTCTGAGAAATAAAAGATGCAAGACTTAATGGAAAAATCAGTACAGAGCAAAGATTGTGACAGAATATATTTTATAAATACTTCCTGGTAATGGAATTTCACTCAGCTGTGATTTCATATTTTTGTCCTCTTATTTTTCACATTAGATGTGCAGTGGCTTTCAGGTGAGATGGCACTCCTATGCAATTTAAGCAAAAGAGTTTAAAGGTAATATTTACAAAGCCATTTATGAGAGATTCGTCAGAAGTAAATTCTTTCGAGAGTTAATTTTGAATAGAATTTTGAACTTAATATTGATCCCCAAGGCTTCTGAAATCAAATGTGGATTTTATCAGGTAACATAAGAAATCTATCAGGTTTTACGCACATAGGTAGACAAAAAGGAACTTTTTTTTTTCAAGTTAGAAAATGTAGACTCAGAAAATAAAATCTTGTAGAGGTATCATTATCACATTATAAGTCTGTTTTAGAAATAGATTGCTAAGTTTCAGAAAAATTTATAAGGTTGTTCAGTTTTAGGCAGAATGATAAAAAGTGTAACAGGCCACAACACTGTATGCTGGGTTACAGAAAATAATATATTCTGTATTTTCAAGTGTCTTGGTTTTGGCTAGGATAGAGTTTGTTTCCTTTGTAGTGGCTGACAAGGTGCTGTGTTTTCAATTCTTGATGAAAACAATGTTGATAGCAAACTGATGTTTTGGTTGTTCTTGAGCAGTGTTTCCAGTAAGTCAGTCATGATTCAGCTTCTGGTGCTGCCTTGCCAGTGAGGAGCTGGGGGTGCACAAGGAGCCAAAACAGGACAGAACTGGGAAACCTGACCTCAACTGGCCAAAGGAATGTCTCATACCATGTGGAGTCATGTGGATCAAGATCAATAGAGGTAGATGCTTCTTGGAGACTGGCTGGGCAGTGGCCAGCAGTTGGTAAGCAATTGCACTATGCATCACTAGTATCTCATTACTTTATATGTCATCACTATTATTTCCATTCCTTTTCTGTCCTATAAAACAGTCAATCTATGTGTTCTACATTTTCTATTTCTCTCCCTCATCCCAAAGCAGGGGAATTGAGTGAACAGCTAGGAGATGCTCAGTGGACTGCTGGGCTAAACCACAAGTAGACCACTTAGTAGAGCAGTAACTGACCCATTAAAAATCACAGACATCACCCAATATAGTAATTCATCTTTAAACATCACATCTAGTTTGAGAGTTTCAGAGTGCAACTGAAGGTAATAGTTGCACCCCTTCCAGAATTTCTTAAACAGCTAAGATGTCTACATTTACTAATACAGTGCCAAATTAAAGTATTTATAGCAATCTGCTACGGAATGTCTGAGGTAATTTGAACAGAGGGGATATAAAATTCTGTTTAAATAATAATTTGTGTTTTCTGTAGCAATAATTATTCCGCCATTGTACAGAAACAGCGTAACTGCAATTTAAGATCGCAGGTCTTTTTGTTGGAAGTTAGAATGAGGCAAAGGATTTAAAAGGAACATCTTCCTATACAAGCCTGTCTTTCCCATGTGTTCACCCCTTTCCAAACAAATTAGCCAACAATTACGCAAATCTACTGGGAATTAAAAAAAAATCTTCATGTTTTCCAGAGAAAATGTCAAAATAACAGACAAGAGAATTTGCAGTTTACTAACAGAAACCAATGACATAAGACACAGCAGCACTGCATGTACAGCTGCACACACAGGAAAAGCATTACCAGAGAGCTCTTCACTACAATTTATTGTTCTCCAGACCCAGAGTGATGTGAACTACTGTGAAATTCTAAGTAAGCCAAAAGAATAGTGAAGAAAAAGAAAAAAAGAAACAAAAAGGATGTCAGAAGGAAATGTTTTTTTTTTCTTTCCCAGCTGTAGTCTGACATATTCCTATTATCATATGTTGGGAAACATTGCATGCCTGGTAGCGCGTAGCTGACTTTTCTCAAAGATTTACGGTATGACCTTAGATAAGAAGTAAGCTGTGTATGTGTGGAATTTACTGCTTGTAGTGCTTTAATTAACAGCAGGTGCTGTGCTCCAAAATAGCCTGAGAAATGATAATCATAGGCATTTATGGGAGAACACGGTAAGCACCTGAACTGTGCAACTTCTTATGGATCTTCAGTAAAGTGCTGTTTGACAGTAACCTACTTATTCTTTTAAAATATGCAATCATATTAGCATTCATCATAATAAAGCATTTCTTAGAATTTAAGTGCATTAAACAGGTGAGGCAATGGTGACAAAATATCACAATGAAATGGATCGCTGCCTTAAGCACAGAAATCTATCCAGGACAGGGGTGGATGTCACTGCTAGCTTTTCCTGCTCTTTATGCTTTCCAAGCAGTGATATGCTGTGAGAGCTCCTCTACTCAGATGCCAGCGTCACCTTGATCCCAAAACAGTAACTAGAGACAACTGGTTGTAAATTAACCTCACTGTTTGTCCTCACAAACTATACTGGAAAGAACTGTAATGTTCTGTGGGTTAGCTCTCTAGAAGCACAAAGGTCACTGATCGTATAGAGTTCTAACGTAGGCATTGAGTGTTAAAATTCTCTAGGCTGTTGTAGAATAGAATTGGACCAGTTCTGATCAGCTACCGACTTAGATATATAATGTGCTTCAACATACCAGAAAGTCCTCTGAAGATAGGGAAAAAAAATCAAATTTTACATATGAACTTGAAAGACAAAATATTTAAGTACCAGTTGCATCAATGTAAGCTGCACTATATAATATCTGTCTATTTATCTTAATCTCCCTCATGCATTTTCTATGCCCATATCAAAAATTCTAACATTTAGTGTTTTACAAATGTTAATGTCTTGATCAAAATGAAACAATCATGAAAATGTAATTCTCATGATTAGTAAGAAAAATAAATCTGCATTTTTCACAGACTGTGTTTTATCAAATAAAACATTTTGCACTGCGGGAGAAATTTTTAACTTTCCTAGCTGCAAAAAAAGTCACCAACAATGAACAGGAACTTTAATGAAGACCACGTGGCTGTACAATAGATGTGACTTTCAAGAGCAAGTTCTCTATAATGAAAATCTTCATTGCAGTCTTTGCTTAGCAGCAATTGGTAAAATGCAATAAAGTTTTGATGTGTGTTCTTTTTTTGTTTCTTTCCCCCAGATATGCAGAATAACAGACACAAATAAAAACTGAATTTTACCTGAATTGCCATAATCAGGTAATATAACTTTGGTTCAACTTAGGTAAATTAGAACTGAGTGGCTGCATTGAGTGATTGCTCATCTTTCAAATTATAAGCATTCTCTGGACTTCTCAAATGTCATTGTGTTTCCATTCTTCTCTGTATTCTCTATTTTTATAAATTCACCTGTATTTTGATACTGACTGCCATGTGTAAAGAACTGCCTCAATGTCCTTGGAAGCTATGTCAGAAGATGAGAGTCAGCCTTTTTAAGAGCCAATGTTGCTTCATTCACTCCTTAAATAATGTAACTCTGCCCCTCAGAGGAACAGCAGCATAATTTGGACATAGCAAACAGTTTCCAACCTGGAGAAGAAATGGGTAATTTATGTAACTTATCTAGAATATATATGCAAGGACTGCAATAAACAGCTTATAATTCCCTGCATGTGAAAATAAGAGCTGCTGAATGTTCAGAAGCTACTGACTCGAACTTTCCTGTCTTTGCAGAATTTTACAGAAACTGATACTATGAAAGGAAATCTAATCCCCGTATTTTTTCTGCAATACCTGCACATCTATGGTTATGAATCTTCTCTCTTCGCTTCCTATTATTAGAAAAGATGTTCTCCCTTCTGTAACTATTTTGCAATAGAAAGGAGGTCTGGAAGAAACGGTGTCTAAACTGACAAAAAGAAACATGCTTTGATTAAAACAGTTATATTTTCTGAAATTGTTTCATAGCATCCTTTTATAGGAAATTTCATTCTGAGCATGCACAACCAGCAACCTGCAATTATCGTGCCGCAACTTCAGATACTTTTCTTTAAATCCCACTGCTAAGAGACATAAGCTTCTTTTTAGCCCAAATTCTTCTGCCATGTGTATTTTAGATGTAAATTACGAAAGATTTAGAAAACAGTCCTGATATATATCTATATATACCCAATACCTTTACTGAGGTTTTAGGAGCTTCAAACTTCAGAGCAGATGTGTTTCTAGCAAAACAAAGTACACATTTCTCGAAATGTAAGGACATGTCATGGTAAGACCTCTCCATAAGGGAAAAGACAAGAAAGAATTAACAGGTCTGTATTTTGAGGCTGCACATAATCACAAATTCAAAACGTATCTAAATCTGTGTTTAGTATTCTCTAGCTAGAGCATATTTTCTTTCATATGATAGCTGCAAGAAATTGCTCTGAATATGAGTCCAACATAAAAAAGACTATGACTTTTTTTTTTAATTTTGCAATTTTCATAATATGTAAGAAAATAAAGTCCAAAGTAAGTTTTTTTCTAGTATTTTTCCTCTTACCTGAGCACTGAATTAATATTTAAAAAAAATCATACAAACTCCTACACACATAAGTTGTGAGGAAAAAGATTCATAATCAATTACATGAATTCAAATATTTTTAAAAAGTAGGACGATTTTGGTGGTGCAAGACTGTTCCTTTAAAGTTTTAATGTTACATTATTCAGATATGACAACAACTGTGTTAGCTGCAGAATAATTCTCTAACGACATTTCCACTATAGCGTGTTTCTCTTAGGACATGGCCCAGATCTGGTGGATAAGACCTCAACTTATCTTTACCATGCCACAAGGGAGATACATGTGCCTGGTTTGCTCTACATCCTACTGCAACCACTTGGCAGGAAACCAGAGTTCAGTGTTTTTATCAAGCCAAGATATTCAACACTATAGATTCCAACAAGCACGGCAATGGCTTGTATTCAAGTGTACTATTTCACATGCCTTTAAATCTCCCTATGGTCTTACTTTTCTGCTTCCTCAACTAAAATTAAAACATGAAGTGGAGTTAGAAACAAAATTCTACTTTGTGTAATTTTCCATCGTGACAACTAACATTTTTACAGTACCTAGTTGCTATCCGATCATACAGCTCTGTCTAAACTCAAACTGATTCACAAATCTACACAAATGTAAATGATTTTATATACATCAAATATATAGCTACATATAAAGAGAAATATATCAATTATTCAATCTTTCATATTGATACTGTTCTTATTTTATGACAAGAAGAAAATAAGAAGGCCACATACCAAAAGAAAAATTAGCTGGGTGCCCACAGTATGAACTGTGAGATCTGTAATCTGCATAGGTTCATTATTCTCCAGAAAATGTGTAGGTCTCATCTAGAAGACTGAACAGGCTCTCAGGTCCACCCTGTCACAGTATCTGTTTGGATTAGTAAGGGACACATTTCCTTCTAGCATCATGTCCTACATTTTCTACAGAAAGCAATTTGCCATCAAAGGATTTGCCAACTTTCTGAAATCTGAAAAAAGCAAAATGCTGGGTAGAAATGACAACAACATAAATATTCTGGTTCCACTAAAGACATCCATTTCTGCTTAGAGGATTTGGCTTAAATAACTCCTTTGAGAAAGCCTGCTGAAAAATGAAAGGATTTAACTTCAGGCATCTTGCAGTAAGTCTGTGCTGAAATGAAGGTCCTCTCCTTTCCAGCACTGTTTCATGATTCCTCCTCTCCTTTTCAGCTCTGGTCAGAGAAGTATTTTCTCTGAGTATGTTTCTGTGAAATGCTGTCAACACCTCCCTGAGAGTATAGCAGAGAATAAAGATAGAAGCAGGGCACATGGTAAAAGACGGAGCCTCAATAAAGATTCTCAGTATGCACAGTACAGGAATTGAGAGGAATCTCACGATTACCAGGTGGTATATCAAAACCTCTCTATAGGATTAAAATGAATCACCCTGACATAGTGCAGTACAGCTCTTAGGTACCATGGGCTGCCACCGGTTTCTGCTCTCACTCATTTCCTGCCTACAGTTCTGTGCTCAGCACCCTGGCTCGAGCCCTGTCCCAGTCACCTCCTCTCACCACTGTCCCTCGTGCTACTCTCAGCAGTGATCAGACAGCAGCTTCTCTCCAGAATGTATGTCTTTATTAGTCCTCTACTTTATGGGAAGAGTGTTTGCCCATCAAAAAAAATCATGCTTCACAGTGAGTGGAGGAGCATTCTGACTTGTGTTAAATATGATCTGCCTGCCAGAAGTCCTGTTTCCATGCTGCTCATCATCTTCTGATCATTTGGCACCTTCAAAAACCAGATAGCAAAACAGCAAGGCAGATTGCAAAATTATACTTTACATATTCCATATTTTTTATATATTTGTTTCTATATTTGTTATCTTCTGTGATTTTCAATGTCTCAGATATACCACATTCTTTATTTTCCACTTATCTGATATATTTCAAATCCACAAATTCTGGAAACTCATGTGCATCCTAGCACACAGAGTAAATTTCAATTATTACTACTTTGTAAATTCAAAAAGTTTCAAACAAAACAATATTTTAACCATGTAGCCATCAAAATAATGGGACCGTTCCCTGACTTAAAATAAATAAATAAAAAAAATAGTGTAACAATTTTACTCGATTCCTGTAAAAAGTATGATAGATATCTCGATGATAATGTAATTCATCCAAATTAGACATCTGTCCTTTGCTGTGTATGGAATGAATTGTGCAAGAAACCAGTAGCAGCCACTGGGTAATCTCAGCCATTTCAGGAACTACCTTCCTGGTCTTTGCTTGAGACTGGTGCGCACCAGAGAACAGCTGGCTTTCAAACAACTGAAAGCTCTTCTAAGGTTGGTTGTTTTAAGCACTGACACCCAAGTCCTAGATTACACTGTCAGAGATTCTGCACTATGACTTTGATCCAAGGAAGGAGAGGATGTGTTTGACAAAGGAAAACATGATTAAAGGCAAATTTTCGGATTAATTCATAATTTCATTACATGTTCTGTGCAAGGGCCAGGTTGCATAGTCCAGAACCATTACAGATGATGTATTTATTTCCACTGGAATAGTTATGTGTATCTAAAAATAAAGTTTATTGCTTCCCAAATATTCAGTAATTCAATTCTGAAGATAGAGGTAGAAAATGAGTATTTTTTCTAGTTTAATATACAGGAAATTGAAGCAGGGATATAAATTTTCCTAAGTTGTACAATGAAGAATCAAGAGTTATTTTTGATATCTGACATCAGATTATTCTCTCTTTACTGATAAATTCAATTTCATTTGAAGAAAAAAATGCTCATACTATTTATAACATGAAATCTTAACAGTGCTATTATATGGCTGCTAGCAAACTAGTTTATTCAAACCCTTACTGGAAGGCAGTATCTATGAAACAAATGAAAGTAAAACTTACTGCAGGTCCCACTTGATGTAAAGTAGTTTGATATACTTCATAGAGCTCCTCAGTTTTACAGTTATTGACAACTGTTGCCATCTTTCAACACATCTGCTTTCCAAAACTTTAAAGTACAGAACACAGGGAGTGTGAAAATATGCAGTCAGTTATACATACAAAAAAAAAAAAAAAGGCTTAATGAATCTATGAAAATCCTTCTGTCATATTGCCTTGTGAAAATTACAGATGTGGGTTTTTTTGAGATCAGTAAGGTTGTTGGCAATGTCAGCATCCCCACTTTGTTGGTAAATGGCAATGAAACCATTCCACACTCCACCTGAACCACAGACCTTCGCCTTTGCGGTGATTTCCTATCTACCAAAACAGACAGTCATGGAAGTGCACGTCTAGGTTAAACCTCCAGCAGAGAAGGGGTAAAAATGATAATGATGCTACAGGATTACAACAATTTCTGCAAGTCTAGAAAAGCTGTGGCTGCACAGCCTTGGGTGAGGTTAATTCTCTGACCACAACATTTATTTAGCATAACAAGAACGTGTGTGCATGTTTCAAGATTACTGCATTTCTTTCTTTTCTCTACTTTGGACATTGCTGTACATTGATCGTTTGGATTCTTTACTCTCCTGAACACACTTTCATCAGTTTCTGATTTTCTATTCTTTGCCCATGAGATCTAATTTCATTCAGCCCAAAAATTTTTAGACATCTTGGAAAGTATTTCACAAAGGATAACTTTTTAGGCACCTAAGCTAGGAGGTTAGTCGCCTTAAGCTCCGTGGATCAGCAAGAGAGCTAGTTTTCTTTAAAATGATTTTTATCATGATGTGCATGCTGCAGAGGATCTAAATGTACATGCTTCAAATCACCCTCTGGAGGGATTCCTTTCTCTCTGCTGACAGCATGCAGTGCCTGGACAGCCTGGCTCCCTGTGCGCAGAATCACACAATGGCTTGGGCTGGAAGGGACTTCAAAGCCTATCTAGTTCCAACCCCCTGCCATGGGCAGGGTTGCCACCCTCTCAGCTAGCCATCTCCCTGCATATCTACTACTGTTCATTCTATTCCTGTCTTGAAACTTGTTTTCCTGGCCTCCAGCATGCACAGATCCTGGGCCTGGCTCCATACCATGTGTGTGGCTGGTTAACTAGCCAAACAGAAAGGGAGAACTGGACTCATATTAAAAAGGAATGGTGATTTTTTTTAATTTTTTTTCCCTCCATCACTCATTAATTTCTGTAACATACAGAAACTCTGTATCTTCTTATATCTATACTGTAGAACTCAGTCAGCCTGGGATGGAGTTAACTTCCTTCCTGTCAGCCCCTATGGGGCTGTGCTTTGGATCAGTGACCAGAACCATGCTGATAACACACAGATGTTGTGGCTGTTGCTGAGCAGTTCTTGCACGGCATCAAGGTTTTCCTTGCTTCTCACTGCACGCCTCCAGCAAGCAGGCTGAGGGTGGGCAGAGGCTGGGAGAGGATACTACTGGGACAGCTGACAAAAGAGATATTCCATGCCGCGTAACATCATGCTCAACAATTAAATGGTGGAGGAGGAAGGGTTTTTCCAAAGTTGCTATTGCTTAGGGACTGGATAGGCACTGGTTTGCTGGTGAATGCCTGCCTTGGCATCAATAGTTAGGTGTTTGATTTTTTTCCTTATTTCTTCACTTATTAATCTATCAGACAATCTTTTGACTTTTACCCTCCAGAATCCTTGATCTTGCTGGGGATCACTGGTGTGACAAAGCAGTTTTGCAGGGCCTTACATGTTGGCCAGGATCAGCCCACCAGAAACACCTCACTGAACTTGAATGATACCATTCAATAGATGCAGACTTACTGACATGGAAACCAGCAAGAAAAGTCTTGTTCTTAAGAATAACTCAGATATACATCTCCACAGCTAATATAAATACATTCATACAAATTGCTTTCCTCTAAATACTTGTGCAAAGAAGTACAAAGAGACAATAATAATAATAAATAAATAAACTACACCTGTGCACGTTCCTCTCCTATTGTAAAGAAGATTTCATCTGGCACTTTTAGATGCTGAGAACCAAATTCTATTTTTGCATATTACAGATGCATTCTTACAGCATCTGAAGCCGTAGTTGCAAGCCATCTTGAACTAACATTATTTCCTATTTTGGTAGGAGACTTTCTT
>NC_034411.1:89905722-90017413 GCF_002078875.1 Numida meleagris | reverse complement strand
AAAGGATGCACTTTTTCCCTGTAACAAAGTTTTGAAACAGCATCACTGCAGTTTTAGAAGTTAAAGCATTTTCCATAAAAGTAATCAAAATTCCAGCTAGGTTCTGGAAGTCAACAGTTTCTCAAGTACAGTTTTCCTTTTTTATTATGGCATTTGTGTTATGAGTTATCACAGCTTTACTCTGTGTCAATTGGCATTATAACACATTAGTCAAATACCTGCATTATGACAAACACTTACAGTTTGTTTGCAAATAACCATCTGTACCCTGACATATTTTCTAATATATTTAACAAAGAACTGCATTGATTCACAGAACATGAATAAGTTCAGATATGCCAAGGTGTGTAGTTAAGATTATTCAGGCACATCACTAAGGGATAAAAGCCAACCAGGAGGTTCTCACTAGGTGTATGCCTTTGTGGCAATATCATGATAAACACTACAGCTGTGCTTAAATATCAGTTACAAATGGCTAACAGCGGTAAAAAGTTTTCCATATAAATGGAGGATAAATATGCCTACAATATGCCCACTGTAAGTGGAAATTGCATGTTATTACTTCACCCATCATCTGTAGACATGCAAATCACTCCTTCCTTTTTTCTGCTAAGGTTGTTTATTAATGCAACAGGGAAATGCTACACTGAGATGTCAGGAATTCAGTCAAAATCATCATCATAATTACAATAAAAAATCACAACACAATGAATAAAATAGTGCTATTTTTCTGTATTTAATACTTTAAACTTCCAACTTTGAGTCATCCAAAGTAATCTAATCTTCCATTCCAATATTATTTTTAAACTACTAAAAACAGACATAATTGCTAAAGACTATGGTTTTTTTTAGGTTTTGATCTCATCAGAAGCAAGATCTAAGTAACATTAAAGTATTTTAATGAAAAAGTCCCAAGCAAATGTGATTTTGTTCACAAAAATAGGGCCACTTTCACTTGGACCTGTAATACTCTCAGTCCATTAACCTGAAATTTGTATTAAAATGACAAAGTTTATCATGAATTATTTTGAATAAATAATGGAATATTTTTTCTGCTATAAAATGTCACTATAGGTTTTCAGTACTTTAATTCCTACACACAGGAGTCCCTTCTTATTTGTGAAGTAAAGCGATAGTACAATTTAAGCCCTCAAATCACAATTCATTAATGCAATGCTATATTGTTTTAGATAAAATAAGCATATCTTTCAACACATATTGCATCACTCATCACTGTTTTTAATCTCAACACTAAACTGAGAATGTATGTCTTGTTTTGCAAAAAGAAAAACCCAAATAAATTTATGAAAATGTTGACCAATTCCCAGTGTGCTAGCTTTACACCATACTTCTGAATGCATGGGGCCTATATTAATGTATTACATGTACTACATTCTAAAATAAGATATAAAAGTAAATCAAAAATAAATTTTAAATGTATTTATAATATTAGAACACAGAGGTTTCAATAATCTTGGCTATTAATTGCAAGGCTAGAAACAATATCTTCAGAAAAAAAAGAGACTTCCATTTTGCTGCAGATGATTACTCTGAAAAATTAACTTTCACTGTCTGTAGAGCAGAACTATACTTTATGGGTGAGTAACAAATATAAAACTACCCATATATGTTTCACCAATATATATCAGTAATTAGCAGTGTGGCTAGTCTATGGTCTTACTCCAGTGCCCTGAGTTACTGGATGCCTTATGGGGCAAGTAAAGATGGAAAACACGGAATATAAAGCAAGTAAATAAGACTTAGCATGGTGCTAAGTCTTCTTAGGCAGTAGAAACAAACTCATTTTCTTTCCATGATAATATAGACGTTTATCCCGAAAAGTTGTATAGACACTTAGCTAGAATACCCAAGTACTAATAGGCAGGTTTTTTTTTTAATTAGGAGAGTAAAAAAAAAGCACCGTCAGAACATGTTTCAGGTGTTAGGATTCAGCGATTCTCTATATTTTTTCCATCAACTATGAAAGAGTAGTGCAACCATGTTTCTAATTTAGCCATTTCAGTTTTGTTCCTCTGGGACGACAGAGTCTTATCTATACTGAACACATAGATAAATGTCATTGTCCTTAACCTTTGCAGGCCCGAAACAGCACATGCCACTTCTTGATCTTCAAAAGAATAAAATGAAAGCAAATAAAAATGGTCTGCAGAATTTTTGTTACAAGTCACCATTCACAAAATGTCCCCAAAACATTTGAAAAAAGGTTCCTTCTAGTAGTAAATTACATTATATAACATAAAAATACAATAGCATATGAATAGGAGAAGAATAGAATCCAATTTGTACACTCAGGTTCACACAAGGTTACCTAAAGTAAAGATATACAGGACTCTATTAAGCTAAATCAGCATGTTGTGCTCCCAATTCAGTGAATGTCTCTTGTGAACTCAGCATCTCTGAATGCTTCTCAATAGCACAACAGAGCTCTGTGTGCAGACAACTGACCTATCTGTCTTCAAAACTGCCTAACAGAGTCGTATTTTTGCTGTAACATCACAGGCATCACAGCTATAACATTCTGATAACTCAATGGCACGGCTTCCAACATGTCAGCTAGCTCATTTTTACTTCTCTGCTGTCTGCTAACTGTCTGGAGAGCTCGCACCTTGAAAGAAAAAAAAAACTCTCTTACATTTTTCTTCTTTTTTTTTCACCATATTTTTTCTTCCCCTCCACAGCCTCAAAATAAATAAATAAATAAATAAAGCCTTTTCTCTTTTTCCACAATACTCAGTTATTTCCACAGCTTGCATAAGTTTTCCATGCATTGAAATCTATTTTTGCACGATGTCCTTACAACCTCCAATATCTCTATTACTTGTACCACCAGCCTGAGCTGTAATCGTTTATCCAGACAATAGTCAGGAGTCATGCTTTCATTTCACTGTAGAAGCATTCTCCATCTTTCTCTCTTTAATATTCCTGTAAATTTTGATACTGTAAAAGTTAATTGGCACTGTTATGAATTCTACAGAAAACAAATATTGAGTAAGTTTCAATGATTACTGTCCTCATCTAACCCTTAAATTCTTGTAAAACCTTAATTTTCTTAATATTATTGTTATTAATTATAAATCCAATGTTATTTTTACAGTTGCATATACAGTATCTCAGACACAAAAGCAGTTATCTAACAGAATGACAAAAATCTTCTCTCCAAATTACAGCCAACAAAACATGGCAGTCTACAGATTGAAAAAAATGCCACTGAATGAATAAGCAAAAAGAAATACAGAAGAAAATGTGAAACACTGATTTACAGCCTGTTAAGAAACGATAATGGATGCTGGCACAATCCATGAACAGGACATCCTATACTCATTGTGAAGACTTATTTCAGGGGACATTGCCAACAAAAACAAGTAATTCAAGCCACAGAAATCTGTAGAAGTCTATAGACTTCTTCCAACAAAAAGTCATTATCCATCAATGAATTTACATTTCAGAGGGCTTTCTCTCTCTTTTTTTTTTTAAAATAACCCTTATTAATAAAAGCCATGACTGGGGGTTTCAGTAGAATCCAAATAGAAAAAAAAAAATGTATACTACCAAAAATCTTCCCCATGAAAGAAAGAACAATAAAGATGAAAAGGCAATTTCACAGGAAAGAGAGATCATCTACTTGAATGCAGAGTTTGGACAACAATGCAGCTACAAAACCTTCCATATCCTGCAGTCATCAAGACTTAATACAGAAAAGCAAACGCATAAACTGTAGGTTGGAATAAATAGATTTGTTTATTACATTACCACGTGACAGGAAACTGAATTCTAAACAGGGAGTTGTAAAATAAAGATGCTGACAGGATGCTATGTTTTAATTACCAGCTACACCCACAGAAACTATTTTTATTCTTCCATAAGTACAATACGTAGTTTGTGTTCACACAGAATATAATGAAATATGTTTAATTCTACTTTGTAGTTACATTACTCCATTCAGTTTAGACACTTGACTAAAAAGGAGATGAGACGCAGAAGAGCCTGAACCTTCCAACCTGTATGATGTTTACTCTAAAGGCTGTGGAAGAAGTAGTTATTCTTTTATATAAGACAGCTTAATTTCCAGAGCAGCAGAACATGATCGATGTTGAGTTAAAGAGGAAATCCCTCAGAAAGGGTTCACCTCTCTTAGGAGTCTGCTCTACCAACCTGATTTATTGTAGCCATAGCCAGGCTCACACCAGATGCTGTGTAGTTATCCAATAAACTTGCTAGGATATACCTGAAAATGTGCTGAAGAGGATATTCTCCACGGCCCCAAACTCTGCCTGTGCCTGTAATTACTGCTAAAGAGATTTCTGAAGAAAGAAACTTTTCTCTAGGTACATACTATATTGGAAAGAAAGATCATAGAGTTCTTCCCCACTTCTGACTGCTCAGAAATATGAAATTGTTCTCCTAATCTTAATTAACGTTTTTGTGCTTAACAGTTTATTGCTAAAAAGTCTAAGAAAATGGGGAGAATCGGATGAATCAGTATTTTTAATAATTATGATTTTTAGCTACATGCAAATTCAGAAAAGTTACATATGAACTACTTGAGATCAATTTGCAGAATAATTGTATCTTACATTGGACTCCCTTTGTGAACCACACCATAATATGATGTCATGACCACTGTTAGTAATGTTGAGCTATCAACGGCAAGAGCAAAAAGGGTAACGCAAGGTAGAATAAGCATGGCTCAATTGACTCTGCAGAACAGCTGTTCCACAGAAGAAACCTCTGAACACTGATTACCAGAAATTGCAAGATCACAAATAGAGAACTGAAGTTCAGTAAATTCTAAACAAACAGAAACAATCATGCTACTTCTGTGAAACCATTCAACACATCATAAATTATACTAGATGTTCAAAGATCTCAAAAGACATCCTGAGGAAAACTACAACAAACTAATAAAGTTCACTCATGGTTAAAGTATATGCAATAAATACAAAACCTTTAAAAACAATTATGTTCACTAGGGTACAGTCAGCTGTTAAATATTTTCTGCAAATATAAAGAGGAAAAAGTCATGGTCAGAATGTAGCCTTTCTTGAACTTAGGTTATCTCTAAAAAGATACCTAATCCTTACAGAAGTTCCACTACGAAAAGAAACGTTGAGTTCCGTCAATAAATATTTGATGTTTATTTGAATAGCAAAATTTTATACCTACAATCTCACATCTAGCATCTGTACAGTTTGATCCTGCATTAAAATTATTAGGACAGACAGCGTATTCCTGTATGGTCTAAAACCAACTCCTAGAAGACCGTTACATCTCTGTCAATAACATTTTGAAAACAGAAGGAAGGTCTATCTCGCTGTTCAAAAGTATTTGTTTGTGAATGAATTAATGAAAGAAAAAATGTACATTTGTGTTCTGGGGGAAGACCTGAACTGTGAATGTGAATATGAAATTACAATATAATCCTGATTAGAAGCTACCTCTGGAGGTCATTCAATCCAACTCCCTGCTAAAGTTTGCCTGTTTAGACCAAGTTACTTATGTTGTATCCTGTACAGTCCTGAACATCTCCACTGATGCACAGCTATTCCACACAACTTGTTCCAGTGTTTGACCATCCTCACGGTATTTTTTTTTCCTTACATCTAATTCCCACGTTCCATCTTATGTTTGTCATCTTTCTTCCTGCTGCTGTACAGCTCCACTCAGTCTTGTTGCATCTCATTTGCATCTTCTGATCTGGTAGTTGTAGACAGCATGAGTTCTTCCCTTTGTCTTCTCACAGCTCAACAGATGCAACCTTCCCATCATCTCCTCATACATCACGTGTTCCCATCCTTTCTTCTGCAGAACTTCCTCCAATACAGTCAGTATGCACTCTGAACTATGGAACAGAGTTGTTCCATTCATAATACAAGACTTCATGTTTGCTTTTATGAAACTTCACAATGCTCCTCTCAGTCCATTTCTCCAGGTAGTCCATGTCATTCTGATAAGCAACCCTTCACTGTTCCTCCCCCTCTCCTGCCCCTAAAGTTAGATAACATCCATAAACTTGCTGAGCATACTCCATTCCTTCATGCATAACATTAGGATATATATTTAGCTCCTTTAGCAATGGTGTTAATCCCAGAGTAACAGTTCTAGTTACTGGCTACCATCTGGACTTCGCATCATTGATCACACTTCTTTGATACCAGTAGTCCAAATAGTTTAAAATCCATTTGATTGTTCACCTATTTATCCCACATCTTATAAAATTTTTAATAAGGAGACCATGGGAGACTGCAAAGGCATTGCTCGTGTTAAGATATATAATATCCAGTGCTCTCCCCTTGTCTATATCATCAGTCATCTCATAGAAACTAATGGAGTTAGTCAGGCATGGTATATCCTTAGTAAATCCATGCTACCTACTTCCAATCACCTTCTTGTTCTTGACACGTAGGAGGATTTATTGTGCAACCTTCCCAGGGACTGAGGCAAAACTTAGCGTTCTGCAGTTTCACTGGTCCTTCTTGTTCTTCCTATTGAAGATTACAGGTTTGATGGTGGTGGGTTTTTTTTTTTTCAGGTTGTTTTTTTTTTTGCCTTGTTTCTCCTGTCTACAGAAACCTTCTCCTTTTGCCAGGAGCTTTCAGAAATGACAGAAGGCAGTCTTACAGTAACACCAGCCAGCTCCTTCAGCACTCTAAGATGCATCCCATCTGGTACCCTGGACTTGTATGCATCCAGCTCGCCTAAATGATCTCTATTACCCAGATGTCAGTAAAAACACTAATATAAATAGGACTTCCATATGTATCATTATTACAAGAGAATAATTTACAGTTTGATATAGATGTTATACAAGTGATGTTGAAATATCTTTACAAACCTAATGTCTTTGATCTCCAACTTACATTATATTATGAAACGATCTTCTTAAGTGTGATGCAAAGTACTTCACAGATGCTCCATTCAGGAAAAATCTATATGCTTTACTCAAGATGTATATCTCTGGAATCCCTGATGATAGCTAGAAATGAATACTCAGGTTGGAAAAGCTTTTAAGGCTTATGTTGCTCACAACAAGACATTAGCAACTCATGTATTGTTATTACAGATTTTCCCTTTATACGATTCAGCACCAGGAAAAAATAGTGTGATTGACATTCATAAGTTAACTTGATTGCAAAATACATCATTGTCAATACGCTATTATTCTGATAGATTACCTCATTAAAATAGGCAAAAATAGGAGTTACATCATAAATCACATGTGCTGCTGTATTCTCCTTCCTCTCTGCTTTAGTTTGAAACAAAAATACTTAAGAATTTCTATCAATCTACACATCACAATTTACCTTCTTCAGACTGGAATTTTTTCTAAGAGAAAAGAATCTAAGAAATGATCATCAGAATACTACCCCAAAGTCAATAAAGATATTGATTGCTTCAGTAGAAAAACAATTCACATCCTATTAATCTGGTGGGAAAATATTCAATAAACCTACTACAACATTTTTACAAATGTACAGAGCAAAAGTTGCACAATGCAGAATATTTCCACATGGAACTTGCTCATAATTCTTCACTTTTCCTTCTTTAGTTCAAAACAAATGACAAAAGCCAAGTCTGATCAATGTACTGCCAAATTCAAATGACCTCCTACTGGGTGTACAACATTTCCACATGCTTAGAAAAACAAGTTTTAGTTTGAAAAGTGTCACAGTGGGAAGCGATGTTTTCTGCCAAGTGCCAGTTTCTCAGTATTGGTACAAGACAGAAGAGGGCATTGCTTATATGAAATGACCTCTGCATTAGCCTTTGTTTCTTTTGTCTTACAAAAACGTAGCAATATGTTGTCCCTAGAGTTTCCTTGTATGCATGAAAAGTACTTGTATCACCATTCAAATCTGGCTGCACAGTAACTCTCCACAGCTTACTCACCAGGCTTGAAAAGTATCAGAGGAGAACAGGCATTAATGCTAGCACCACAAATTTTACAGCTATTGGAATACTTCAGACAAATGATCATAAAAGAAACAAACTCAGTGTATAATCTAATCTCTCACATGGTATTCATCCTAACTACTTCCAAGCAACCTCCTCAATCTCTTTAGGCAGAATTTTAGGCTGATGTAAATTTCAACGTCACGGAGATTAAAGGCATATTTAATTTCTGTTCAAAGTGAACTTCCAAATTCCAGTGGCACAATTCACATTTTCTGCCAAAGCTTCAAAAATAAATAAGATTTAATGTCTCTTTCAGATCCGTGGAAGAATAAACATCATAATTAAGAGTTTTTTTCTGAGGTCAACTACTAATCAAGGCAAGCTGAAACACAAGATCAGTAGACATAGACCTGTACCCTCTGAAAGTTAAACAAGAATCTCCTCAGGAAACAATGGGATTTTTTTTTTATCCTAGAAAGTCACCAGCAGGTCAGCTGTTTCAATGCTGACATAGACAAGAAAAAGGCTTTTTTTATTAATGTTTGAATTCTATTTGACCAAAATGAAATCTTCAAAACTATGGAAACATAAGCATAAATTTGCACTTCAGGATCCCTGAAAAGTGAGAGGGACAGCTGACTTTTGATGGCAACAGGTAAGAGAAAATGTCATATTTTCTCTAGCTTATCAAAGTATTAATGGGGAAATACAACATAATTTTTTTTTTTTTGATGGTGACCGTGATCTAAGAATGATGCAGCTGAATTACATTCAATACTTTACAAGCTGTAGTGGTAGTGTATTTTTCTTTAGCATGTAGGCTGTTCTATGAACTGAGATGAATCAAAGTGGGAGCCTTGGAAACTAAGCCTTGCACTCAGTGTTAATGCACTGACACGAAGGGGAAGGCAGGGCAGGGAAGAGATAAGAGAAATAAGCTACTCTATCTTTCTACTAAAACACCTGAAGAAAAACTGAGTGGGTTGAAATACGTGCAGAATATGGCCTAAAAAAAACTGCTTAAGTGTGACCAGGACCATAATACATATGGCATTAGCAAGGCTTTGTGGTTTATTACATTGTCAGAATTCCCTCCATGTATAAAATGGGTACTTTGCTAATCCACGTATTTATAACTCAGGTTAAAACCTGAACGCTTTCAGCAAGAAGAGCTTAGCCTTACATAAAGACGGTTTAAAACACACCTGTGATGCATGATCTCAATAAAAAATTTAGTAAGGAAGAGGTGTTAGACTGTATTCTACTGTCCATGGAAACATTTTAGTCAATGGGCTTAGAGCAGGCCTCAACAGCCTCTCATTATTCAAATCACGTTGTGATGATTTCAGTAAGGGAAAACAGATTGCACAAGAGAGAGGGGACAAACATTCATTCATCATAGAGCTCATGTGACAGGAACCTTTGTGTTATCATGATTCTGGTGGCTAAAAACACTTCCAAAAATGCATGTAGAACTTTGTGAGTCACAGCTCAGATAATTTAGATACCTCCACTTTTGGACAGGAGTATATTTGGACTTCAGCAGACTCAGATTGGAACTATACTTTTGTCTAGGAATCAGTAGACAATAGCATGTTTACAGAGATGACCAAATAGGTCTTCTGAAAAAATCAATTTTTACCACACTGTACAGCTACATAGCTTCTGAACTAGAGTTAGTTCACTTCTGGTGAGCATTGAGCACAGGCATAATGAGCTGCTTCTGTCCACTCTTATCCACAGAAACACATCTGTAATCTCTCTGTAGAACCCTCACTGACTATTTCAGTTCAAAAGGATTGCTCAGAGAAGTGAAACTTAATGAGCTTACCTTACTTTCTGTCCTCTATATATTAGCTAAATATTTTTGTTCACTGGAACGAAAACAACATTTGAAATGCTTCAGCTTTCTCACGATTTAGTGTTGTTTGGCTCCACACTGGCTTTGTACCATCTGTAAGAACTTACTAGGTTAAGGATAGCAGCACAAAGTAACTCTGATGGGTCACTGTGGCAGGTGGATGACTTCACAAAGCTTACAGAAGAGCTTGTATGATTCATATTTAATTTAATTTACTAGAGAACAGGAAAAAAACGAATGGAAAATTAGACTGTGTCAGAGAAGAGAGATACAAGCTGATGAAATACGAAGAGAGAACATTTCTGATTATAATTTTCTTCAGAATATGTCAGTGTCTACTTTAAATTGTTGTTGCGATATAGTATTTCGCAGTAAAATCTCAGGAGAGTACAATTCACACATTTCATCAGATGAGCATTATGGACTGTTACGCGCCTTCAAAAGAAGTTGATAGGAGTTATAGATTTCATTAATTCTTCTTTAGTGGGAGTCACAGCCAAGATACAAATTCTCTGCATCAGATTCCATCAGCTAGCATTATAGTTGATAGATCTTCAAATGTACTGGATTTGCAAATCCGTATGCAATGGGAGCATACTGTAGCTGCCTAATAGCTCAGTCTATATAGCATTTCATGCTAAACGTTCATACACTTGCCTTTCATTTCTAACATCCAGGTTTAGTAAATGAATTCATTAAAATTATGAAAATAAAAGAAAAATCACTTGTAACATATGATAGGCTCATTAAGAGAATAAGTGCACTTTTATTAAAATCTCATAAAGTTGATTTATAATTTAATTCATTGTTTATATTATGATTTAATCTAAATCTGTATCTACAACAGATTGAAGTGAATTTTATTGGGTTTTTCAGAGATAAAGCAGAAACAACAGCTAAAACTGGCTTTTGTTTCAAAGTACATCGTTAGCTGTGGATGCAGAACTTTTTCTTATTTTAAAACCATTTATTATGCCTTTACTTAGGGTGGGATGGCGCACTCCCACAGCTCTCTCAACGCAGGGTGTGAGCTGCATGGGGACCATCTCAGTGCATGCATCCCATCATAAGGACACAACTGTGAAATATCAGTGTGATACAAACATCCCAGAGGAACAGGAGACTGAAAGGGAGCAGAAGGCAATCTTCCATCAGCTACATTGGTCAAGGTACTCTGTGCATTGTGACTCTGCACAATGTCAAAATTCAGAGAACAGACTGACAAGATAATGTCTTCATTTTACAACTAGCAGCAAGTATGTCTGAGTAAAAGTACTTGCAAACAATTAAAGAAATATCTAAGGCTGTACGCATTCGAGACAGGTCCTCCAGGTACCTGTCTAAGCTCCATGATTATTTAGAAAGGACTGAGTAAATACCAAGAAGTATTGACCTTTTTTATCAAATTGTCAAAATGAATATTTTTTGTTTTTATTTTCTACAAATATAATCAACACATCACACAAGAGTTTTGTTCCAGAGAGCTGATGCAGGCTTTTGATTAAAGAAGGTTCAGAGGGATCACATCTTTTCAGATATAGCTAATTTTTGATGAGTTGGTACCTTCGTCTCTATTTTTATGATCGTTCCGCAGCACGTGGAGGTTTTTCACAGCTCTTGAGCCTACACATACATCCTTAAGAAATGAATGTATGCATCTATCATCCAATCCCTGGTTTCCATGGTCAAGTCTTCCAAAAATTTTCTGATTTGGAATATCAGTGCGCCACAACTGGGAACACTGTGCAGTACTTTCAATCTACAGTCTCAAAGACTATGCAAATACCCTAAAGATACTGCATGTCTGTATGTAATTAAACACATAACACCCTGTGCTACTAGTGGAAAAAAATCCAATTATGTTGGTAGGGTTCCTGCATGGCATATCAGTAAAAAATGTTCTTGATGGCTGTCCAGTGTTCTTATATCTCATTTTGAATAAGTTGACTTTGTAACTTCTCCTGTAGATTGGAACAGGTAGTTGACAGCAACCACGGCAGTAGCAAAATAGCAATAAAGCATTGGAAAATGAGAACTCCCTCACAGGAGTGAACAATCTAGAGAATGTGAATGAGATCAACCCTGATGTGCTCTAGCAGCACAGTAATGATATACTTTGTAGAAAATGTAACTGTTTCCTTTCAGCAGAGCACTTCATTGATTATATGTCTGCAGTTCACACAAAACTATTAAAGGGAAATGTTTATCAGGTTCAGTCCTCACTGAAAAGGTTTTACTTTTGCCCTTCACACAATAGCATTTGATTGACTAATTTGCACAAACATAAGTAGTATAATGATTAAAACCACTGTTTCTCTCCTTTGTGACCCAGTTTTAATTACAGCTCATCTGGTTTTCTGTAACACTGCCAGGAAAAAGGGCATGTTCAACAAGCCGTTTCTAGGCAATACTCATATACGACATATTAGGGCACTTCATCAGCTTGATATCATAATATAGCGTTATTCTTTTCTTTTTCCTCCCAAGCACTTTGCTCATTATTCATTGTATTACTTGGTAACTTACTATCTGCACGATAGTAGTTATAGGGTTACTTAAGTCATCTGTCTGCAAGGCAGTTTTCTATGTTATTGCCTACTTGCCAGTACAATAGATCCTGCTTCTTCCGTTACCAACTTTAGGATGTTCATGCTTGCCAATTAAATTAATCAGATTGCAGCATTCAGTCTCACTCTACTACAAAGCATTAAGTAGCCAGCACACTTAAGCAATTCAATCTCTCTTCATTTTGAAAAGCTGCTACTGATTGCTGGGCTTTTTTTCTTTACTAGTTTATAACAAACACTAGCTCTATAGAATAGTATGAACTGCAGCTGGGACCTACCCTTCTAACTTGTCATTTTCCCACTCCTTTAATAAGAATTTCAAATATTCAGAATTTTCTTTCACAGAAATTTCAAAACTGTAATTCTTGTTCTTGTACAGATTTACACTGTTTTATTAATAAATATTGGGACTTCCTGTAGAAATTTTGTTTTCTTTACCAGCATTATTAGCAATCTGTGCTGCGACTTTCTAACAGTTAAAAAAAAAAATCTGTTATTTAGGACTCCTTTAAAACATTAAAAAATGAATATGATACATGATGAGTTTTCTAGCTGCTAATGTTCGAAAACTTTCTAAAGCCGTACTTATATCAAGAGTGCAAAGACATCAAAGCTAGCACCAATAAATCAGCTTAGATTCAAAAGCAGTATTACAGTTTAGTTTTATATTCTCCTTTGATCCCTTCTTCTCTTCAGTACTCTGCAAGCACTTTTGAGCTGAGTTTTTCAGGAACTTTTGGGCCCAAATAGAGTTTACTGGCTTAGCCCTCCACTAGCTTGAGAATTTCTGCACTGTATGCCACGGCACTATGGAGGCATTCCTACGATCTTCTATGTCTTCTGGCCACTGGGGATTAATTGCAGTAGTGGTAGGTTTTGTGGTAATTCATAGATGGTGATAATATTATGTACCGTCAATTTATATATGCATAGTCAACACTGAGGTGTTTCTCGACATAAGCACATTGTTCATAAAAAGACAGTATTTTTGTGCATTTCTGTAAATCTTTATCAGTACACTATGTACATCTTCATTTGGAGTACACAGTACAAAGTAACTCTCCAAATGTCACCCATAAATTGCAGATAAAATAGCCAATCTATAACGTAAGTAAACTTCCTTGGGATTATTTCATACCACTTACATGTTCACTTTTTAATTTTCTTCTTTTTTTTTTTTCCTCCCTCTGAGATCATGTGGAAAGTAACAGACCAGTGTAATTCGGAGGGCTGACAGGAACAGCAGCCTTGCAGAATCTGAGTGATTTGCTGTTTGTTAGCAAAGTCCTTTCCTGCTGTCACATTCATAATTTTGATAAAATTGTGCTTTCCTAACTTTTAGTTAAAAATATCAGATTAATGAGCCTGATAGGTCTAGAAGCAAATGCTATAATTCTTTCCTCACTGGTTTGTTTGCCAATGTAAACTGTCCAGTTTACCGACGCCAGACGTTCTCATTGGGTTAAATGTTTCAGTGCATATTTTTGTGCCAATATCTGAATTAACATTAAGATGTTGTAGAATTCTGCATCATCTGTAGATGTTAGCATTATTTGTAGCAATAATATTTTCAAAAAAGACAGAAAATGAGTTTTTTTCCTTCTGTACCTTGTTGTATGCCTATTAATTTAAAATAAGATTTTAAAAAATGGTTCACTGTCTATTCAATATTGTAGCTTACGCTTAGGCAAGTATTCACTTGTAGAAACAGGGCTAAGGAAATACAGTTTAGAGTCCATACTTTTAAAGTAATTAAAGTTTTGTCCTATCCTGTAAAGTTTTATATCCTTGAAATGTATTTTTGTTGTGCAATGGAACAAAACTAAACAAACAAAACCTATTTAAAGACATTTCATGTGGCAGGTCTTTCCCCAAAAAAATCCAGTTTCAAGTCTAAGTATTGAAACAAGACGTTTAATCTGGATATGGAGAACAAGTTAAATATTCAAATCTTTTTTTTTTCCAAGACATCCTCATCCCCCTTTTTTCCTAACACTCAAAAGCATACAACCAGTCCCGTGTCTGTGACTGGGAAGTTAGTAAGCTTTAATAAAAAAAGTAATATTCACTAAAGATTTTACTTCAAAAGTCACGCGTTTTAAGAGAAAGTTGGACATATAATATAGAATAAATAATTTTTCACAGCTTTATGAAGAGGGTGTGTAGGAAAACCACAACAGTTTAGATCTTGGCTGTTTCAAACAAAGAAAAAGAAAATATATGGGCTTTGTGTTTCTTCATAGACAGAAGTCTTTGTGAATCCAGCCTGTCTTAAATTTTAAATTAGTAATCTCTGTGACTACAATTTCAGGTAGTAAAATTTGCAGCTCTCTAGACTGTTTTCTGAATTTGAATTTGACTAGCACGATCAGACTATGTCCATTGCATGTCTCCCTCATCCTTAATGATTCTATTATTCAAGCATTTTGTTTTCTTAATTGATGAATTCAGTAGCCAGGTATTCAGCAATTAATAATCATTTGATAATATATATATGTATATTAATAGATCAACATGTTTTTAGTAGCTTTTCTCTCTTAGAAATCTTCAGTACTCTCACCATGCACATAGATAGCCCTAGGTGATGACATCTTGTCAGTGACACAGACTGAAATATATTTTGTAACAAATTACTTAAAGCTCTTGCCCTTATCCTGCCCTTTTCCTTTACACTGTCTGTCATACATTACAGTATGTGAAAGGATAAGGACCTAGGCTCCCCCTTATTTCAACTCTTCCTGAAATTAAAATATCATAATTATTTGATCTCTTTGTATACAACTTTCATGCTTCATTTTTTTTAATGTTTTTTGGGGGGAGACCAAATTTGCAAAGAGCATTCCAGAAAAAAAAAAAAACAAACTATCGTCAAGTTTTCATAGAAATAAAACATTTTTAGCATTATTTTTCTACATCTTCATGCATCTTAATGTTGCTTTTGTATGTTGCCAAATCCTGAGTGGATGATCTGAAGAGGCAACTATTTGCGACAGATTTTTTTTTTCTTCAAGAGTACATACACATCACGGAAGCAACAATATCAATCTATCAATAGTTTAAACTCCCGTTTTGGAACTGCACTCCCATAGGCATTTTTACTGCCAGTTTTGCTTAAAGATTCTCCACTGGACTCCTTCAACCCCCAGCTGGCATAACAATTTCCCTTAGCACAGGTCTTGAAACACACCACAGCAACAAGATCGCTGCCTTACTATGACCATTTCTCATTATTCCACCAATAAAGGGGCTGACTGCTGTTTTGCACTCCCCAGTTTCAAACAGGCAAAAGGTAAGTTCACTTCCTGTAGAACACAGAAGGGCAGTTCAAATGGTGAACTAAATAAGAACAGTTTAAGTCCAAACTCCTAAGCCACTGTCATCTAACACAACGGTACAAATTGTTGCTCAAGTCTTTTGTCTTGAGGGTTTTAATTAAAAGATTTTATCATTAAAGATTTCTTTATGAACTCAGAAAAATAGACTTTGTAAGAAGTTTTTCAGAGTGGAATCAGCCATAACTATGTAATTTCTGATGAAAAACTCATCTGATCTGATCTGCTTTTAAAGGCACAATCCAAAGCTCCTTTACGCATTCCGTTTCAGAGCTGCTTTATCCATATTGTTTGTTGAAGGTTTTTCTCAAGTCTAACCTGACACTTTCCTGCTGTAGTTTAAGTCCATTGCTGGTCTCCTCTATGAGAACAATATAACTAGATTCGTTTGAGCAACTGAACTTCTATGAATTTTTATGACCTTTTTTTCCCCCTCATTCTCCCTCAGTACCTTTCCCTTTGTCATTTTCTCTAAGCTAAAGTTCATTAGGTTTATGTAATACGAATTACAGAAGAAAAACATCTAGCTAAACTTACAGCAGAAACATGTCCCTCTTGGTGATTTCTCAGTGCACGTAAATTGTAACATACAGAGGTTGTAACATAAATCTAAAATGCATGCCTTTTAGCAAGTTACCATGTTCCAGTGTTCCCTTGGCTATGACAAATTCATCAAAGCAAAAAAGTGCCTCAGGGAAACTTGCTAATAACATGGCACAATGTTATCTCCCCTGAGGAAAAGGAAAAAGGATGGGAGCCTTTTCCTCTAATTTAATTAAAAATGAAAACTTTCATTAAACTAGGATATATCACACTGTATTTTAAGAAAAGTAATCTCTGTTGTGTTCATGAATCACTATTGTGTCTAAGAAAATTAAATAAGATAGCATTAAATGATAACAAATGGGTACTTCATGGTAGCACTCTGCAACAAGTTTAAGGTTTTTTTCTTAAGGTAGAAATAAGTTCATCAGATTGTTTCAAGACTAAGATTTTTTTTTTCTTTTTACATGAAAGAAATGCAAAGCAAACAGAAATCATTACAGAATAAAAGATGAAGGGATGAAAGACTTCATATTACATGCTACATATTACATCTATATTCCAGCTACCGCTGACATAAACGATCTAGGAGGGTCAATTACTGGTGTCTT
Source organism: Numida meleagris (assembly GCF_002078875.1). Lineage (NCBI taxonomy): Eukaryota > Metazoa > Chordata > Aves > Galliformes > Numididae > Numida > Numida meleagris. The sequence goes on along the minus strand of NC_034411.1, from coordinate 90,000,585 downwards.
TCTCAAATGGTTTAGTCACAGTACTTAGCTATATGACTCAGACTATATGCAAACACTTAACTAAAGGTGAAACAGTTTAAACAAACAAACAAACAAAAAAAACAACAGCACTATTTTATATATGTAGTAAACTGCTGGATTGTGATCGTTACATAAAGTTACTTTCTTTGTCAAAACAATTATATGCATTTCATAGAACTGTAGACGTTAGGCTGGGAAAGTACACAAAGAAATACTCTGATTAACCTTCTCTTCCTTGGAGCCTAACATGCTATCTGCATGTATCCCACTGACAAAATGTTCCATCACTCTCTGTCCAAGAGAGGCTAGAGGCCGGCCAGACTGCAAAATAAACTGAAGTTCTGCCACAATACTTCATCCCTCTCAGCTACCTACTTACTGCTGCTCAACTTAACACAGAATTCTTCATGTGATGTTTTTAGCTTGTGAAAATGTTACCTTAAAATCTTTTTTAAAATTTAAATACAAAGTTTAATTATTAAAATCTATGACTGTGTGAATTTTAGAAACTATTTTTATACCTTCTTAGGTTTTAATCTTAAAACTTTCTACCCCAACACATTTCAATTGCATATTTTATTAACCAATGTAGTACGCAAAGAATACGAGCTATTTTACCCCTAGATCATATACAGAAAAGTTGAGGCACCAGAAAATAATGGTCTCACTACTGTAGTGAGATCATCATCTAGACACCATTTCTTCTCCATTTTGTGTAAAACTGCATTTTATTTTCAGTTAAAACTTACATTTCTTATTATATACTTTTCTACAGCATTGCTTATAAGTCACCACATGCTTACGGATAATACATCCAATGCTTAGAAGTACAGCTCTAAAAAATGAAGAATGGCAGTAGCAGATGAACATAAATCATTCTATTGACTACTGTCACTCTCAGACACGACATGAAAATAGATGCAGCTCAGGAACAGAAACCATTTCAGTACAATGGCAGAGCAGTGTAGGAGGTGCAGAATTACTCTGTAGCTAAAAAGAGGATCTGTAGATTTGCCAGTCTTCTTAAAAAGTAACATAACAAGGTAGCAAAGAATTTGACAAGACAATGTTGGAACTGGTTTAACAGTAAATTTATGAGAAAAAATCTTACACTGCTGGAAAACAATTTTTTTTTTGTCTTTATTTTTGTCTGAAGGAACTTTACTCATTTCCCCTTCTAATTTTTTTCTCACCCCCACCACCCCCCTTCATCTTTATCAATCTGAGGAGAGGTTCACAGTTTCTACACTCCAGTTAATATTAATTTCAAAACAAGTATGCAACAGGCAGGGAAAAGTCTGGTTAAGCATCAGAAAGAAAAGCTGGTAGTGTTTCACATCTCTGCTTGTGATTTCTAAGATAAACTGGATCCTCTTTCACATCAGCACCAGCAATGAATTTCCATATGTGAAACCATCCCTTCTAAGAAGGATGGATTTTAAGTGCGTTTGCTGGCTGGGGCTACAATTTGTAATTTGTTAACATTCTGCTGATACTACATGTAAAGAAACAAAATTGAGCTCACTAAGTCTTTATTTTACTCTCTTAATGAGAGTTAAATGCTGCAAGAAGTGGTTTTGTTACTGAAATAAACAATTAATGAGAAAATATGACAAGAAAATAGATCACTAGAAAAGATATTTTTTAGAATTATTTTTATTAGTAGTATCACACTTTAAAAGAAATGCGGAGTGTAAACCTAGGATGGAACGTTTGCATGAAAGTTCTCTCTAATGAATTGCAAAACTCCTTGCTCACAGACTATTCTGCTATATTTTGCTGGAAATGGGATGATCAGATTCCATCCAACAACACCACTGAGGTTTTCTACCATGAAAAGCAAAATTACGTACTTTTAATGTTAGGTCTTCTGCAGGAGGGTTAGAAGGCATAAGACATTCCACAGTGAACCCTTTACTTAAGGAATAATCCCCTCTCTCTAGTATTAACTGTATTTAATGGGACCTAAGGAGTGGGACTCTTAGAACAGCTATACAGATTGTTTGAATAGAGATCCAAAAAGCATCTGAACACATTAGTTGGAAGCAACATTTACTCTATATTATAAAGAGATGTACACAATCCCCTTACTAGCAGTTCTGGAAAGGAGCACTTCCACTCCTCTGAGTGATGCAGTAGTTCCCAGAATAAAACCCAGGAAATTATCTCCTTGCTGATCCCCAGCCATTTGCACTAGGCATGCTGCCAGCTGGGACATAATCATCTACAGAGAAGCTCAGATCTTCGTACAGTTTCAGCACAAGCAGACTAACGATCTCTAACGGTGACTTTATAATGTGCCGTCCTCCTCGAAAGATACTCATTTCTACTACATCCCATCATAGATCAGATAGGATGCATTTCAATACTCCTACATTTATCTCAGACAGTTCAAGTCCAGACACAACTATATCACTTACTTATTTTTCTTCTCAAAACTGTTTGGATTCCGGTGTTACTGATAGAGCAGTGATGACTGGCATCCTGCTTTGTAGACACACAAACAACACTCGACTGATTTGCACACAATCCTAAGCGCTCCTTGCTGAGGGCAGAGCATCATTTGAATTGGCAGAGCTAGGTTTTCTCAGCCTGAAATCTCATCACACACATTGCCGATCAACTGCCATCATCTTTTACAGTAGCTACTTATGGAGTAGATGTCATAAAGCTCTAGAGGTTTTCTTTCATTAGTCACTGTATATGCAACCTTCATTAATTTGTTGCACATATTTTGTGACATTACTTAATTTCCAGCAGAGGTGTTTTTGCTAGGCTTTGATTAGTAGTTTTAGTTGCTCTGTATGTCACTGTAAATGTGCTATGTCATCTCTCAGAGGGGTACTACATATAGTATTAGGCTTATGCTACACTTCTGGACCTGTGTGGAACACAGAAGATGTGAATTATAGACTCTTGAAAAAACTCATCTACTGAACTTAATCAGGACCTGATGACAATGAGGTGTAGGCTAATTCAGAAACAGAAAAATGACAAAGCATAGGCAGAAGTGGAGCTGCTGGCTTTCTGGGCCTGCTGTATTTTCTTTGTAGGTTGTCAGTAACACCAGTAAAATCAATTGTGAACAGCACTTTTTGTTCAAAACTGATTATTTAACACCACAGGATTATTTTAGAGTTTGAGATGAACTGCCAGACACCTAGTAAAAACTGAATACTATATGGCCTAGAGAAACTAGAACAACACATTAAGAATGCCTTGGATTTTGGGGGGACTGGTCCAATAAAGTTTTAGGACCTACCTGCTATACGTACTGTAAAAGTTTGATATGTTCAGCTGCAACTCAGACTTACTTGATGTTCTGACCTAAGACTCACATACTGTATGAATACAACCTCTAGGATGGTCATATTATGAAATTTGGACCAGATACACATTTGCAGGCAATGGTAGTGGTGCAGCACAGACAACTTCCTTATCTCCCTGCTGATTTTATGTACGAAATTGTTCTGGGATTAAATAGAGAAATTCTGCTAGAATGCAAATTACTAAGAGGGAGGAAATGGAACTGGAATTATATCTAATGCACAACAGTCTGAATGCAAAGTGGCACCCTTATCTTCACCAACAAAAACAATTACTCCAGCTCTTACATTCAGGCCTCCATGGTACATCTACACAAGTAAATTAAACAAGGCTGGGCAAAGGCTAAACATAAGCTTTCATATGCTGTCAATACTGTTACATTGATACTCGGTTCCTGAAACAACACTGGTTTATGCCAGGAAGATTTTTGGAAATAACTGCTCAAGTTTGAAGGCATAACGTAGAGGTCAGCCATGAGCATGCAAGTCAAGCTGTACCATGACGAACCTGGGACAGAAAATCGCCCCTACCATAGTCTATTCACTAATTCAGATGCCTGAATGGCCTTGAAGCACTCTACAGGGGGTAAATTACAGGAACAGAGTAGTGTACTGCAGAGGACGTTACAGAACTTCATTCATTAGTGTGAGATATATATATGTTTATAGCTGAAAATATAAATCTGAATTCACTTTAACATTACTCATAAAATAAAATGTTAATTATATTTTCCCATATTTATAGCATAAAAACATAAAATAAGTTTGGAAAAACTTGCTAACTTTCCTAAATAGCACTCCTAGAAGGTCGGTTACCTTTAATGATTGCTATCTCAGACTACGGAAAACAAAGGTTCTAAAAAAATCTTCTTTTCCCTAAGTTTCAGGTTGAGTGTACTTTGATATTCTACCATTCTGCCTCATTTTCTAACAATGTCTGCTAAAAATATTCCCAAACCCCTGCCGGTTCTTGACCACCTTCTGAAGTAGCACTGGTCCTGTGTTCATCAGCTGTCTGCACATGAAAATGGGTGACATTTGCTGAGCCTGGTTGAGGAATATGTTATTGTCAGCTGTCCAGACAGTTAAAAATTTCATAGGACAGCTGTCTGCTGCCTCTCAGACTGCATCTCTTTTATTAGCAGGGAGCTAAAGGGTGGTTTCTTTTTTTTGTGTGTGTGTATGTGTGTTGGTTCCCCCCCCCCTTTTTTTTTTACATGGTAAAAATGAGCTTGAAGATTGACTTTTTAAAGAACTTACTTCAGGGAGGTAAACTGGAAAAGAATACACAAACAAAGAAAAATCGATGCATGACAGAGACTGTGACTCTCCAGAGTCTGAATCAATGTAAACAAACCTCAAACCAACCCGTTTCAGCTGACAAAAAAAAAAGGCCTGTGAATTAAGAGCAGCCATCATCAGCCACAAGGATTTTCTCACAACAGCCTCCTAAGCAAGTCATTCTATGCATGAAAATTTTGTACTGAGAAAAGAGTTTCAACGTTATTATCAAAAAGCTAAGTGTTAACTACAATAAAAAAACTGGTAACATTTTAAGGAAAGCAAGACAAACTAACAGTGAATACCAGCATCACTGAAATTGTTTTCAGTGTAAGTTTGATCATTACACAGATGCTTATTATTCAATAAAAACAGCTTTAAACAGGACTTGATGTTGTTTCAGTAGTATGATATACACAAACAGTTTTACCTAACAGCAAATGAAGTCCATGTACATATGTCCATGCTAAACATACAGTACATTCCAATTATAAAGTCTCTTTAATAATGTTTTATATTTGTCAAGTCAAAAAATGAAACTATTGTTGACTAACAAAAATTTAACTAATTAAAATAGGAAAAATGGAAATTATGTTCCAGAGGAACAAAATTTCCCCTCCCCTTTTTTTCCACATAACAAAATACATTAGTCTTTTCACATTTGCCAAAATATTTGCAAAGCCTTTTAATCACCTATATCCAAAAATGTATGCCTTGGACACACATATCTTAGCAAAGCTTTGCAGTACGTTAATAAGCATTAAAAACTTTCCTCCTGAATAGACACTTCTATACCTCAAAAAAGTACTGAAATTCAGAGAGGACACAACCTTGATTTTATTAATTTTGGAGCATAATTATCTTATGGTAAAGTCAAGGGCACTTACTGGCTTGGAAGATGAACCTCTAAGTGATTCACATTGTACCACAGTAAGTGGTTGAGTTTTAAATAAGGAATTCAAGACATGACGTGGCCTACTGACCTGAACTTCAGTGTATGGTGATGAGTTCTGTTGCTAAATAGTCTGTCTTCTACAGCCAAAAAAAAAAACAAAAAAAAACTGACAGAACTTTTTTTTTTTTTAATAGTGCAGTGACAGAATTACCAGCACAATACAAGATTCAGCTTGACTTAGTACTTGGTCTTAACTGTGCAAGTAGCCCAAACTGAGGTAATTGCTCAGCAAATCAAAGTACTGAAGTGAAGCAAGTAATTATGTCACAAATTGCTGTGCTAAATCATTTTTTTTCACCCTCAATAAGTAACGCAAAGCAACTCAGCCCAAGTCTTCATCTTCTACAAGAGACAGAAAAAATGACAGATTATTTTTGTCTCCAGATTATACAACACTTATTTTCTTTCCAAAACTTCAAAACTTATGAAACATGAAATTGTTCTAAGTATAGAAGCTATGTCTTTAGAGTAGAACAATTTTCTCCTAGATAGGTCAGACCCTGAGTAAGGCATTGAAAGTTAATCACCATGCAGTACTTCAATTCAAATGCTAAAAGGTGTAGAAAGAGTTTAACAGATTCTATAATAATTTTTTCTTAATAAGCATTAATTCTGTTTGGATTGAACACAGTGGGGACTTGATTTTTATACAGAAATATTTTGAGAAAATGAGGATCACTGATTTCCCTATTGATTAGCGAAAAGTTGAAATTTCAACATTATTTTCCTTTTTTAAATATAGGCTTTGGAGATGGGAAATAAATGGCAAAGAAGTGATTCATCTCATTCTAAAATAGTTCTCAAAGATAACTGAGATGAAAGCTCTTCAGAGGTGTCCGTTTTTCTCTCTTAAAAGAGGAAGTCCATACTCCCAGATTAGATTTGTACTACTTTTAGAGATGAGATTCAGTTTAAGAAATTTACATGAAGGCACCTACAGATGTACTTGCTAATCTCTCTTTAAAGTCAATAGAGATCTTATCCATTGCCAGTTGAGTGAATCAGCTTAGTGTGAAGTTAACACCAGGACACTTGATGTTGTGTAAATGCAAGTAACTACTTCCATAAAAACTGTTCAGTTTGGAAAACTCTCAGGAAACAACCACCAGCTCAAAGCAGAGGCAACACTGAATTCAGATCCAGTTGCTCACAACATTTTCCATTCAGATCTTGAAAATTCCCACGGACAGAGATACTAAAACTGGAGAAGGGTAACCTGCTCCAGTGTTTGACTGTCCTCAAGTTATCATTTTTCCTCCTTGTATCCAGCTGGAATATCCTCTCCTTGTTTTTAACTGTTGTCTTTTTCCCTCAGTATTTCCCCTGAAAGCACATAGTAGCTCCACCCAACTTGTAACCTCCCCTTATGGCACTAAGAGACTGGTCCCCTAGCAGTCATCTCACTACAGGTGAAGGAGGTCCAGTCCCCTCAGCATCTCCTTATAGCTAAGACAACAGCTTGGTAACTCCACCAAATTCATTCCAGTCTATTGAGGGAGAAAAACATGGATGTAGTATTTCTATGTGAGTTAGTAAGCACCAACTAAATGGGGTAGGGGGAATAGGAATGCACCTCAATCTACTGCCTGTGCTCTTACTGATACAGCCCACTGTACTGTTAGCCTTCAACACCATCAGGGCATACTGAAGGCTCACATTCAGTCGACTGCCACGTGGACCCCAAGTCCTTCACAGCAAAGCCATGACCTGGCAGACCAGTCTCCCACCTGCATTAGGAAAGGAATTTACTCTACTACAGGTATAGGATTTTACTTCTGTCCTTGTTGACTTTTGGACAATTTCTTGGGGCACCTAAACAGCAGCTCTAAACCTGGATGTTCTCCCTTACTGTGGTTCCATCAAACTTATTGATGGTGCACTTTCTCTCTCTTCATCCAAGTCATTGACAAAGGTAAGAAATAGGGCAGGTCCCAAGATAGATAATATTGATTGTAGAGTAGGAGTTAAGACTCCATACACACATTAAGGCATGTACAGCCAGACAAGCACATTTAGGTGTCAGTCTCGCATTTGAATTGCAGTCTAGATGGTTAACTGTCAGCTGAGATGAGTCATGTTTTTCACCAGCATTCAGACAAGCATTTTATGTAAATAAGGAATTGGACCCTCCTTAGTATGGAAAGCTTTTCATACGTAGGAAGGAAACAAAAAACAGTCCTCACTGTGACTTACAAGTTGTGCCAGATAAGGCACACTTATTATGATATTTCTGGTAACATAGAGATGCATAAATTGAGCATAATATGGCATCACTAAGGACTCTGACTGCAATGCAAGATGTATTGAAATTAGTCTAGTAAAAGGCCTCGTAAATCAGAACTTCCCAGCTGCAAAAGCAACTTTTAAATCTTATGAATAAGAGAACTCATTCTTAAACAAGATGACATTCAGAACGCCAAATGAGGTAAATAATGTTGATGTTTTTCTTAGAGGGTAGCAGAGGAATAATGAAGTTTTTGTGAAAAAAAAAATTGAATCTGCTCAGCTAATAACAAAAGAATAAGCACACAATTCTCACACATACAGGTGCCACTGCTTAGAAGCAAACCATGGAACAGTCTTTTTTGATAGAACTACATGGCAGCCATGAAATTTTAGACATAACTTGCCATATTCTCTGAAGTTACCAAGTTTCACAGCAGTCAAAACAAGTTTGCCAGTCTTTTATACTAGCTAAATTAATTCAGTGTATGAACACACTGTTCTTAAGAATTCTTTATATTTTTGCTTTCAGTCACACACTATAAACAATATTGGGAAAGTAGAGGGCTGTTATTTTATCTGAAGCCCCATGCCACCCTCTGATGCAGACTTCATGATCACATCACTGCATCACTTCTCCCAGCAGACCAGAGTCATGTTTGGTCCGAATTAACTATACTATTTATTAAGCATATATGAGAAGAGCTGCTACAGAAGTAAGAGAATTATATTATTTTAATACAAACTCGGACACTTTTCAGATTTAAAATGAAGAAGGTGGAAGACTTCATCCCAGTTTACTAAGGGAGAAGCAGCATGCCATAGCAAATAGGTTCCTAAACATTTACATTATTTAGAGAATAAGAAAGATGAGGAGAGCTGTTTAACTAAGGCATCATGTGAAGTTGGTAGCAGAGCAAGACCACAGAGATTGCAAAGGATATTTTTAACTTTGAAAACACCTTTTTTATCTCAGTTCATTATTGCTGCTGTAGTAATGCTTTAGCTGATGGATATAAATAATTAACATTTTCCTCTGAAACTTCAAAACAAACATTTCTGTTGATCTCATTTATTAGTATTGCCACAATTAATTGGAAAAATAGTATAAAAACCAATGGTAGGATAACCAACCTATGTTAGCTCTCAAATCTTTATGAAGAAAATATTTTTTCTTTGTTTTCTTTTACCATTAAATCAAGTAAATTGCAGAAGTCACTACTGATTAAAACGTCCTTTTCTCTTAATTGAGCATGTTCACTAGACATGTTAGAAGAAGTATGCATGCATTACTCTAAGCATTATTCTAAGATAGCTTTATCTTTAGAGTCAAAAGAACAAAGAAACTAAGGAAGGTTTTTCACTTCTTTGGAATTTTGTTTCTGGGCAGTATGAGGAAGCATTTTTGTTCTACTGTCTCCTTTTTATTCTGTGATTAACAATATTATCTTGCACAACATTTCAAGTGTTATGATTAGCCAAACTGAAATGAAAAAGTTACAATCCTAAGGAGAGAAAAGATTTTGCATTAGCAGGCACAATTTCCACCCACATAACCTACATTTACTTATATGTATCCATATGCATAGCCACTACAGAAACAAAATAGCTGATTAAGAGTGTAAATTTCAAATAAGCTCAGTGCAAGCGCTAACCATTATTCCCCATGAGAACTTTTACAGACATTAGTAGGAGCAAGATTAAGCTAATACTGTTTTTGAAAATTTAATACTTAATTGATCAACTTAGTAAAAACACAATTCGTCTCAAGTTTGTGGCACAGCTGTAGTGTATAAAGCACAAACAATGAGTCAGAACAAAATTTCTGCTGAACAGTTTGCTTTTTCCTAAAGTCTTTTACAGATCTTTTATTTCAATTTAGATTCCATGTGTCGTCTGAACAACTGAAGCAAGCGGACTTGACAATTGACAGTGCATTTGCATTTGATGTACCAGGAATATATGACCGTTACACTTTGTTAAACTATATTTCAAGAAATCATGTCAGTTCAGATATAGAAATTGGCACAAATTTCTTAAGAAAAATGAGTTTGATAGATGAGATAAAAACAATAAGAAAAAAAATATAGTGTAATAAATGTCCAGTATTTAGGATAAAACATTTAGAATTCAGAATTGTACCAGTTATGTTTCTCATACAAAATGATATTACAGAATCACAGTTGTAGGGGTTGGAAGGGACCTCCAGAGATCATCAAGTCCAACCCTCCTGCAAAGTACAGGCTCCCTACAGCAGGCTGCACAAGTAGGTGTCCAGACAGTTCTTGAATATCTCCAGAGAAGGCAAGCAGCTCCTTCGCAGCTAAATGTGATCTGACATTATCTGAGTTAACCTTTTTATTGCAACATGCAAATTGGAGTAGTGTTACTTTTGTGCAAGCTTAAATGCAAGGCATTAGATTTGATTTCCATTTTCTAAATTACAGAACTATAGAATGTCAGAATGGCTGAGGTTGGCAGGTACCTCTTGTCCATCTGACCCAATCCCGACTCAAGCAGAGACCTCCACAGCAGGGTGCCCAGGACAATGACCAGGCAGCTCTGGAAGATCTCCAAGAAAAGACTCCACAGCCTCTGGGCAGTCTGTGCCAGTGCTCAGTTACTCAAATCCTCTGCTTCAGAAAGAAAGCACACAGAAGTTTTCTATATTATTCTAACCAGGTAGGAGAGGTTTTTAAAATAAGGTTCGACTTTTATTTATTTTATTATTAAAATACTGCTTGTAACTTCAGGATTATTTTTTCTCAGATAGCATTTCCTTGTAATTGCAGGAAGTCCCTAGCAAAGCTTTTACTCCATGCCATCTATAGCATGCTACATCGAAGACAATAGGAACATGTCCACAACATAGCTTCCAAAAATAAGTATTCTAGATTTTTTTTAAACAAAGAAAATATCTAAACATGGACATCACAGCTAATTGTGTAAATACAATACCTAAGAAGTATGTTGTCATCACTTGTTTCTTAAGCTTAGCTTATAGCTATTATTAATGACTAACCCGTAGAAAAACAATTCAACTAGAAATTAAAATTTCAGTACTTTTCAGCTGAGAAACTAGGCCATTCAAAAAATCTTCATGATTCTATTCTTTTCTGAATATGAAGCTTCATGTAACTAAGTATCACTACAGTAATTAGAATTCACAGAGTACAAATAAAGCACTGAATTGTGTAAGACAATTCAAGTGATTCAAACAGGCACAATGAATCATAAATTTAAAAGATTTGATACCTACATAAGCTTAAACTTCCTAGTACAACTCCATTCATGTACAACACCTTTAGCATAACAGTTACTTAATGGTATAGTTTTCAAAAATGAAGTTAATTTTTTAAGAATCACAGTAATCAAAAGTAGAACTGCAAGGATCTTCATAAGCAGATCTATGTCAAATCTGAATTATGCTTTCTACTCCTGAAGATTTGCAACGTATTTTTTCTTTTTTTCTTTTTATACCATTCTTGCCTCTTGTACAAATATATCCACTTCTTCTTCACAATCTTTTTCTCCAGTGAAGATTTGAAAAATATTTCCCTTAACAATTTTGCTTAAATCATTTTGCTTTCTTTTATCTAGATATTTCTTCAAGTGTCACGCCTGAAGTGAAATGGAAAATTCAGCCCAAGCCTTTACTAGCACATAGAAGAAAAAAATATTACAGAATTCTTGAAGTTATTCACCCTCTTCATATCACTACCTGGAGCACTGTTTTGTTTCTTCCCTTACACACCCAGTAGAAGAGATGTTCTCTCCTGTTTCATCACAAGTTTCTAAGATAATGCTTTCCAGGCAGTCTCTCTTTGAATGTGTAATACATATGCAAAGATTACTTCTATACCAGCAAGGAATTTTGCCACTGCCTTTCTTTGACCTCTATGCAGTTTATCTTGCGGGACTTACATTCCTTCACATCACTTTCTCTCTTTATGGTGATACCTTCAAATCATCTTCTTACAACTACTTTAATGTCAGTTGCAACTAAATGCAATCGGTGCTTAAAAACTGTTGAATAGTGCTCAATCTAGAGCAGAGACTTTAGAACTTCACTGAGGCCATCGCTTCTTTAGATGGCAAATTATTTAACCCATTTGAAAAGAGTACTCTGATTATCTACGCATACTTGTCTAACAGTAGTTCTATCTAGTTCCTGCCTAGTATCTATGTACAACAACATATTCAATTGACCATAACCCCTTTTGTTGTTTTTTAACGACTTACAGAGAGGTGTGGAAGAGCTATGAGATCTCCGGAAGAAGAATACTATCTGAAATTTAGGAATGATCTCCGCCTTATTTCAAGAGCGATTCTCCATTAAAGCAGAGGCATTCTCCTCCACTACAGCCTGATTTAGCTGTGCAAGCTACTGTAGAAAGAAAGGAGGATCATCATCTGCCTCATTACTTTCTGGCCTCTTTAATTGTGGAAGGGAACGTAGAAAAAGTCTATTTATATTTTAGAATGCAAACTGAACATTAACAGCTGCACAAGCATTTCCTTTGTGTTATTCAAATTGTAAGGGCCTCTCAGACTGCACATAATATGCTCTTAATTTTTAACTTCAGAAAAGAAACTGTGCCACTATGTTAATTATTTTTAATCTCTTCTGTCATGTTAGGTTAAGCATGCAAGTACAATCACCCAACTAACCTTAAATTACATTTTTTTTTCAATTTCTGCTACTCTGAAGAGACCTTCCAACAACAACAACATCCTTAATAAAATGCTACAGTATATTTATGTAGAATTAATTATTCCAACAGAGATGTAGGAGAAAATAACAGGAGGAACAAATGGTGAGGACAAAGAATTTACAGTGATAATCACAATGTTACACTAATGGAGAACATATTTATTCTGGATACACAAATTTTGTAGGAAAGCACATAGTAGCTCTATAAAATGAATGGCCAAAATGTATGAAGTAGGGTTGGTTTTTTGTTGTTGTTGTTATTTTATTTCTTATTACAGTACACATTCACGAGAAGGCTTGTATAAATAGAAATGCCTGAACTATGACTGTATGAATAATATATGAAGGCTTGAATAACAGTAAGAAAAGAGATAGGGGTTTTGATCAAAACTCCAAGTCTTTCTGCAACAATATTGTTCAAATAATCTGACTTCATTTCTTTATTAATATAACGTTATCAGTGTTTTTCTATGGCTGCATACTGTCTTTCTACTTTGTGTGCAAGAGAAGTAACGGAAGGAAGGAATGCATTTCCATCTACTTGTGTGTTGCTTCCTAAATATAATTTAAAATATACTATTCATTCTGAATGATAAATGTTTTATTATACAAGTAGAAGTATTATATAGACAATATTATAGGGTCAGAATTTAATGATATATTACACTACTAAACAGATTTCCAGTTTTCACTTTTCAGCTAAGTTGAACATCCAACTAGGGATCACAAAATAACTGTGCTGAGTCATGCATTTTTACTAATTTTGTCTTGTGTTTATAATCTGAAAGGGCATCATTTATCCATTTAAACACTCATTTTAACTAATGGCCCATGCAATTGCTTACAGTAAGCATCTTTACCTCCCTGCTTGTCTTTTCGACATCTTTGACAGTAGATATAACCAGGAGAAGAATTATGAATTTTAGACTAAAATAGCTTCTTTATAGAAACATTATACTTTCAGTGTGATTCAATCTTAAATGTAATCAAAATCAAATGTCATAAAAGATTTACAGACTTCTATGAAGTCTTTATGCTTATAAAAAAATCTACATAAAATCATTATAATTAAGTTTATATAAAATTTCAACATTTGCAAATATCTATTTCACAGATTAATATTACTTATCAGGGCCCCTTCAAGGACGGTGCCTGTACCCATCAGAGGGGCACTAACAATTATAAGAACAAACTTTTTTTCTTATCTATGAAGGCAACAGGATGAAATGAACAGAGATGATTAAGGATAAATGAGTCAAAAATAGAAAGTGGTATAGACATGCAGGCCCCAGTTTTTACAGGTGACCATTAACAAAATTAAAAGATAAAGGATGAAGGAAGTCATTGTGTGGCCTGAGGAAAAAGAGCCTGTACCAATTAGGAACAAAAAACACTACCTTTTTCCACACAAATTTTTGAAGTTTCAGGTGTATCTTCTTATAATTCAGCCGCGAGAAAAAAGGTCTCTACGTGTCTAAGTTTATGTTTGTTTCAGTTGAGTACTCCAATATATTTTACATAACAACAGGTTCCTTTTCTCCTGTCGTGGTACTTAAGAAAATTTTTCAAAATTCTTCTAAGATTTAAACTAACTATTTGCACTTTGAGAGAGAAAGAAAAGATGATGACAGAGTGAAGCATCTTAGAGGCTACTCCTGCAGATCCATAAGCCACTGATTCACATTGCTATGCTAAAGAGATATTCACCAAAAGTCAGGTTCAGTAATTTTCCCTTTCCAGTAAAGACTTTAAAAGTGTTTTTTAAAGCATGATAGGACCTTGCCAGTTATATCATACTTTTTCAGAAATATTTCCTGCTTGAGAAAGTATTCAAAAGGTGTAACCTGCTTCTTTTTTTAACTACATTTCTTTCTTTTTAAGGAACATTTTATAGATTTTTATTATAAACTAAACAATAAAAAAATTACTGTTCATAATACTTTAAACGTTCAAGCTACACAACAGTAAAAGAGGAAAAAAGACTAAAACTTCAAGCAGGACAAAAACTCGGAATACAAACAATGCTTTCAGTATGCACCTACATCCTATGTTTAGAAAGAAGTATGCAAGTGTTACGGCAGCAGATGGTGCTGTTACACATAGTGACAATTTTTTTTTTCCCTGAAGCGCAGGAATAAATATGCTCTTCTTTTAGTATTATTTGTGGCGGTTATGATTTTTTCTCTCCACCTTGACCAGACTTCATTGTTAACAACTGACTTGTTTTGGGTTAACCTTGGAAGGAAGCCTTCCTGCTTCAATAACTTAATACAAAACAAGACCTCTGTTTCTACAGTCACATAAGTAAACTGTCAATATGCAATGCTGGAAAATTTATATTAGAGAATGTTGAGATGAGAGTGGATTTCTGATATGCCTGTGTGCATACTGCCTGGTTCTTGTTCACCAGAGGGTTAAGGCTGCAGCTAAATGCTGGTAGCACAGGCACAGAGCTGATGCATGAGGACTGCAGCTAAAATGGGAGATTTTTTTTTTCTCTCTGGTTCTTCATACTTAAAATTCACACTCGTTTCATTCGTTTTAGTGCATCCAAGGAGCAGGCAATCTGTTGCAGACATTTTTCCCTTTTTAACCTAAAATTCTGTAGTATAAGCAGTTAAGCCTTCATCTGTCACCTGAAAATTAAACTGAGTTATGCTCAGGTTGGATGTAGTTGTAAGGATGGCAGAAAGAAAACTACAGTGGTAGAGCAACTTGCCTATCAATAGACCCAAGCATACATGATTTTAAGCAAAGATTAAAATAGGGAGAATGAGTTTCAACCTTGTTTTATGCAGCTTATCTACCCAGTCAGGCCCAAACTGACTTACATTATTGGGTGGGTCAAAGTAACGTAAATTTCAGTCTCCTAGAAACTGTCTACATTATGACAGAAAACTTCTGAGGCTTTACTTATGGAATTTACTCTTGCTATGTTTCATTAGATTTAAATACTTCATATTTTAATATTAAAGATTATGACTCTAAACAAGGTAGAATTTCAAAGAATGAAAACTTTCAAATAACCTAAACAGGAAAAATAGCCTAAATTAAGTTCCCACGTCATAGTCTAGTGTTTGTGACTTCTTCCCTTACTGATTTCTTTACCTGTATTAGTTCATGTAGCAATTGCTGATCTTTTTGATGTGACTCATTTCAAATTGATGTGCTATATGTTAGAGTAACACAGCTTTGTAAATATATCTTTCAACATCCCACTGTATCAACGTGCTATAATTATTTTCCCCTTACCACCAGCTCTGAAAAAAATTCTGTTTTCTTACTCTTCGTAACAGTAGGTGCTCCAAAATAATTATAGATATTAATGTATGATCATCTACTCCACCCACTTCTGGTAGCTCAGGTTGGCATGGGGAGAAGGCGTAGGCCTATCAAAAGGGACTTTAAGGCACTGGGGAAGTCACTTGAAGGAGTGGAAGCTCAGGAGCTGTTTTCCTCTATCCCCTCAGTAGTAGGGAAAGATACTGAGAGGAACAGAAAAGTCCACCTGATCAATGCATGCCTAAAAGACTGGTGCCATTGCAGTAATTATGGTTTGTTTGTTTTTTAAATCATAGGACAAATTATTCAGTGCCAGGCCTGCTGGTGATAAATGAGAATCCACCTGTCTCAAAAAGGGAAAAGGATTCTAGCCCAGGAGCTGGCAGGGCTCATTGAGAGAGCTTTAAACTAGGTTTGAAGGAAGAAGAAAATAAAACCAGGCTTACTAGAGATGAGCCTAAGGGCAGCATGCCAAGATACTGGATAAGACCAATGGCCCAGCAAAGTGCATCTATAGCAGTGCACACAACATGGGCAACAAACAGGAAGAACTAGAATCCACTGTGCAGCAAGAAAACTATGACTTAATTACCATCACGAAAACATGGTGGGATCACTTCCACAACTGGAGTGCTATAGGCTTTTTAGAAGGAACATGCAAGGAAGAAGAGGCGGTGGGGTGGCTTCCTACATTAGGGAGTGTTTCAACACTGTAAAACTCAGCAGCAGGAACGATAAGGTAGGGATCAGGAGGAAGGGCCAACAAGGCTAACATCCTGGTAGGAGTCTGTTATAGACCTCCCACCCAGAATGAAGTGACAGATGAAGCATTCTACAAGCAGGTGACAGAAGTCATGAAATTGCTAGTCCTTGTTCTTGTTGGGGACTTCAATTTACCCAACATCTGCTGGAAGTACAATCCAGCCCAGAGGAAGCAGTCTAGGAGGCTTCTGGAGCGTATGGAAGATAACTTCCTGACACAGATGGTAAGAGAGCCTAGCAGGGGAAGCACTCCATTAGACCTACTGTTTACAAACAGAAAAGGAATAGTGGGAGATGCGGTGGTGAGAAGCTGTCCTGGACTAGTAGTGACCACAAAATAACAGAGCTCTCTATTTTTGGCGAAGTCAGTAGGGGTCAGGAAAACTATTGCCTTGGACTTGAGGAGGGCAGACTGGATTGTTTAGGACGCTGGTTGGGAGAATGCTTTGGCAGTCAGACCTGAAGGGCAATGGGGTCCAGAAAGGAACATTCCTCAAGATGGAAATGGAATTCCTCAAAATGTGCAGGAACAGGCTGTTTCCATGTGCCATAAGACAAGCTGGAAGGGAAGAAGCCTTGCCTGGCTGAAGGAGGAACTTTTGCTGAAATTCCAGGGGAAAAAATAAATAAAAGAGTTCACCATATTTGTAATAAGTGTGAGCCAACACCAGAAGAATACAAGGAAGTTGTTAGGACATGCAAAGAGAAAAATCAGAAAAGCAAAGGCCTGGCAAGAACTTTATCTAGCTGCCACTGCTAAAGATGAACTGTGTGGGCAATATTTTTGTAGCAACAATGCTAACACAGCAGCTGTGAAACAGTGAGTCATCTCCCCATCGCGGAATTTTAAAGAGTGCAGCATGCAGGTTCTTGTTCATCACTGGCAAAAATGCATAGCTAATTGTGGAGACAATGCTGAAAAACAGCATTTCGTAGCTGATAATTTGCTCTATCAAATAGTGTCATTGTATTCTTTCTGTTATGGATTCCATAGAAATATATAGGAGGCATTACTTTTGGAACAACCAAACGTTGAGTACAACGTACTCCCTTCATTTCAGTGAATTAGTGGGTTTTAGGGTTTGTGATACTACTACCACTGTTCATTTCCAAGCTAACATCTTGCAACATTCAAAGTTCAAAGGTCCCTGAGTTTGCTGGAAACAGAATCAATTTCATAGCTTCCAAAAACAAAACCAGTAAATTTCTTCAGAACTGTTAACAGTATTTCAGGAACAAGGACTAAATATCTGTGTAACTGATTTCTAAATTGATTGCGAAATTCCATGAAGAAAAGCTTAACTTAGTAAGCCTATAAGCAGTGTATTTTCTCTTCCTACTTGTACTTCCTCTTCTCTCACAAAGAGAATCCAAAATGAATGTCAAATTGCCTTTATAGCTCTTACCTTTAAATGAAACAATTTAGCCTGTTAGTTATAAACTAACTCTTAAAAATAATCAAGAAATTAGAGGTAGCTAAAGTGGCTGGATGATTTTGATGTTCTGGAGCATGATCTAAGCATTGCAAAAAACATTCATTCTTTAAGAAGTGGTTATGACATCTAATTTTGCAACATGCATAATAGCAGAGAAATATAGTGGCTTTTGTTTCTTTCTTAATTTTATTTTAAAAGGTACATCTCAAGCATGAAAAAGCCTACTACTGATGAGCATGCAATGAGTGTAGCATAGTATTATCTTTAAAACTTGCAGTTATTATAGAATTCAGGTAGAGGGTCCCACTAACCACACTATACAATCTGCTTATAGACTGAACTCAATTCATACCTAAGGCTTCATACTCAGTTTTGAGTTTGCTGGGTTTTTTTTCTTCTTTTCAATCTAAATAAATATTTCTACAAAATGGTCCATTTTGCATGCAAATTTCATCAAGCAAGTTCGGAAAGGATGGCATGTGGGTAGGATTTGGCCAACTGTGAAAATTTTAAGGGCTAAAAAAAATTGAAAACATAATGCTGGAAAAACTGTTTCTTTGCCAAGGTGAAGCCTGATCACATGTGCAGTATTGAAATATGTTCCACTTTGGTTTTGTGCATTAATGCTGCCATTTGCTAAACTCCCACAGCAGAGCTGAAGTGACAGCATAGAGCTTCAGTATCCTACACACAACAGCTGTCTAATCACCCACTGCTTTTCCGCCCCCCCCCCCCCCCCCCCAATGCAGCTTCTCAGTGCTTTCTTGCAGTTGATACTTTAAAAAAATCTTCAGGATAAAGCTTTAAAAATTAAGGAAGCTATTATTTTAAAGAATACTCTATATGGCTGCACTGTATCAGAACGAATAAAAGATGAATGCAAACTCCTTCTCATTCCTAGGCAGTTTAAAAGCTTACTTCACCTAACAGAACACAGGACCTGATTCAACTGCCTGCTTGCTGATGCCCACAATCATCTAACAAAGTCAAGGAGGACATCTGGCTAAATATTACTCTGCTGACCATGGAGAGCAGAGTAATTCTTTAAAAAAATCAGCATTTAAGCTGACTGCATCTTCTAACGAATAAGGCAAGTTTCTCACATTTAACAGCAGAAAGCTACATTTTCTCATAAGCCTTTTCCAAAAACAGTTTTTCATCTCAAAACAGAAGTGGGAGGGAGAGACTGCGCCACTTTGTTTTAGAATATCTCATGACTTCGTGCCAGTCTCTAAAATAAAAGATTTTTAAAAATTCAAAGAACACAAGTATGTAGAATAATTAAAGATGATCTAAGAAGGTAACATTCTCAATTCAACTACATTTGAACTACGTGATTTCCATAGAGACGAAGCATGTTTTTCTACTAAAATTCCTTTCAGTTTAAATGTTGACTTTCTGTCAAGCAAGACACAATCTAAACCTCAGATTAAAATGCTCAACTTGAAGACAACTAAGTTAGCCTCTCAGATTTCATTGTAAAGTTATCACAGGCAGACAGGCACTTCTGCTTCAACATGATTCACCTCATGTTAACACAGGCACCTCATGTTAATTGCCTTCTGAAAGTACTTAATGATTATAGCTAATGACTAGCTCTGCAGCTGACTACCAGGAAGGCAGGGATTTAGTCAGGTGAAGTCCACCCCAGCTGCCTGGCAAAACACTGAACAAACTTCATTTTATCACTCAAATTATAATGGAACCTTTGACTAAATCACAAAAATTTTGCAAACTGAACCTTGATTAGGGGAAGAAACTGATTTATGCATGAAATATTTTATAACAATACATCTGTGTGAACTGGTGTTTCTAACCAGGACTTATGCTTACTACGGTCAGTCTTGTCCTGTCTGAACTCCCAACTTGCCTGCAGCAAGTTTCATTTGGTTTAGCTGTGACAGTAATTTCTTTAATTGACTGGATGTCTAAAGCTAATTTGTTTTTACTTCCCTACCACCCCTTCCCCCCCATGGTACAACCATATTTTTATATGGATAGCTGTATTAAACAATTATTCTGTGCAAAATAAACACAACTATATTTTAAGGGAAATTAAAGGCCTGGTATGACTGCAGAGGCTTTGAGAAGTGGAGATGCAAGAGGCAGCACTGGGGAGTACATGCAGAGATGAAGAACAGGCTTGGCACTGGAAACTCTACAGGTACAAACAACTTTTAGGTGGTTAAAGAAATACAGACCCCAACAAAATTGGTTTTAGGAGTATCAAAGAGAACAAAGCAGCAGTATCCAACATGCATAAGAGGCACTATATAAGGAAGTAGGGTAGTAGCATGGAAATGCAGAGCACTGAAGAAAGACGAAAGGTATAAAATTTTGCAAGCACACAAAAATGACCTCAACTGTACCCTAAAGTGAACGAGAAGAAACTATCAGCTACTGGAACCAGAGGAGCAGAGAGGGTGAGCCTAAGACTAGAAAACGAGGTAGAACCTAAGTAATGTGTGTGCACAACATTGTTTAGCTGCACTGTTGTTCTTGGTTGTTCTTGTTTATTTCTTCCTTTTCTTTAAAGCTTGATCTAGACTAATAGTGATTAGATATTTAAGATTAATTATAGCAAATAATGTTTGGTTTTACACACACACACTGCTGAACACACAAGGTTCAGTACGTCCAAACCTGCTGTTTTAACATTCTTACGATTTTGCCTTTATAATCCACTGACACCACGCAGATGCGCCTTGTCTTGTTAAACAAGCATAGGAAAACCAGAGATCTAGAAGTCAAGCATATTGTGTAGCCTTCTATGCCTCTTCTGGCACTTTTCAGGTCAATCCAATAAGCCAGCTTCGAACAACCTTAAGGCAAGATCTCTTAGAAGTCTATCATGCATGAATAATGAAATACAGTTGTCAGGAAGTCTTTCAGTACATACAGGATGAAAGATTTCAGAGTGTTTTAAGTTGGTGTTAAAGGATGCCAATAGAAAATACATAGTAACAAGTACTCAGGGCAGTTTTGCCAACTCGTTTATATCAATTATCTATACTTAATGAAATAAATGACATTATTTGGGTGAATAAACAATTGATATTTAGACAGGCAAGATACACAGTGGTCCAGTAATATTGTACGACAGCTTTGGCTTCCAGCATACACAAGGGGAAGATTACGTGATGGTTTTTAACAATTCTTAAATATCAGTTAAAATGTACACTTACTGTAAGCATACTACAGCCAACCTAGTCCTCCTCTTCACAGGTAATCAACAGGTATGTGGCATACCAGCTGCTTTATTCATTACTGAACAAGATCAGTGCTTTAGTCAAAATTCAGACATGCTTGTTTCGAGTGTATTTTGTTGCAAAGTTCTAGATATGTGCTTTATTATTCTAATTACAGAAGGAAAACATGAAAGGTTATGCAAATGTAGCCCTCAATATATGAGAAGGATATAAATAAGAAATTCAAAGTACAATTATTAATGGTTTAAAGCTATACAACAGAAGATGAAAAGCAAGGTGCGTAGCTGTATTTATATGATTATCCATCTACAGTAATAGATTACACTACATTTAATTAATCAGAATAATGGCTGCTGGCTTCAGTAAGGTAACAAAGCCAGGGTTTTATTTTCTGGCCTCCCAACCCATAGGTTTTATTCTGAAAATAATGATTTCACCTTGCAACAGTTTAAACACTGTCAGTTTAAAAGGAATAAAAATTTGCAGACAGTGGTTCCAGACCAAATTGAGATTATTATTTTTTTCCTAAACAAGAAAAGACATGAAAGCCATAAGCCATCTTTTCTATGTCAAGTAGGGCTGTATAGTAAGTATAAGTAGGTACAAAGTGGTCAACAAAAGTAATTGTTATAGCATGCAGAGACCCTTTAAAAAAAAAAGTCAGAAATTGCATCTATAATTAAAAGCTTGGTTTCTTAAACAAAGGAAAATAAGCTCAAAAAGAGGCTTTACTATTAACTAGAAATCAGACACCTATGACTGAGAACATACATATTTTCTGAGAGAGAAAATCCCAACTCAACTTTCCCTACTTTGTACCAGTCAAAGAAACAAACAACTTTCCTGACAAATACAACTAGAAATCAAGTGAGCCAGAGCATTACTTCAGATTCATTATAAAACTAGGTGTGAGTTGCATTTCACTGGGGACATTCATGTTAATGTAGATCATTCTGAAAATGAGTAAACTCTACAGAATATGTCTAATAATTAGAAAATGAAGGATGACTTTTAACACAGAGACTGAGGGATAAACACATCAAGGAATGGCTTTTATTAATTTGGCAATTCACACCAGACACTCGGAATACATATTTCAGTTTCCACATTAATAAAGAGAAAAAGGCATCATGTCCAGGACTAAAATTTCAGGCAAAATTAAATTTGAGCAGAATATAGGCTCCTTATGTAACCAGCACCCTTTCTTGATATTGACATCTTGGTATTTGGTAGAAATCACCGTTTACAATAAATTTGAAGTGAGGAATAGAAGGAGATACAGGCTGTTTAACTGAAATCTTATCTCTAGTCAAATTATAAGCCTATGAACATGAAAAATTATTCCCCCAAAACCTAGTTGGCTTTAAAATGGAAGAAGCACAAATGCCAGTTATGCATTTGAGTCATGCTGCATGACTTGTTTTAGAAAAGTACTTTGAGAAAATATTCATTCCATATATTACTTATGTGGCTGAATTAAAAAAAAAACCCAACACTACTTCAGAATTATGGGTTTTGACCTTATTCCTTAGTGAACAGTTGCTCTACTAAGCCCACTGCTCTTTCTGAAATCATTTTGCTGTTAGGTTTGTGATCCCAAATAGGAGAACAAGTTTTGTGGAAGGAGGCTCATAACCCAACTAAATAATTACCACCAACACCAGGTTTGTTACTTCCTTAGCGTATGATCCAACAAACACAGTAATTTTTATAAGGATCAATAAGTCACTAGAAGGCACAAAATAATCCCTTCTTCCAGAATCAGAGGCAGTCAAAAAGACAGTTCCAAAAACATCTTAAATCATGTAATCCCCTTTTCCACAGCTAATAGCAACACAAAGGCTGTCTTTACATTAGAGATTGAGCTACTCAAGCTGGAAAGCAGAATACAGCTGACATAGCTCAACAGTGGAATAATGTAGCAGGCAAGCCTCTTACAGAATTCTTCTTTCGACAAAAAAAAATTGATTGATTGATAGCAAATTCTACAGAATTTCATTTTATTTTCTGCCAATCCAAGTAGGACTTATTCAATCATATAAAGTTTCACTGCACACTTCTTTCTAGGAAAGAATTTCTTAGAACTTCTAGTTGTGAACCTTCTGCCCTCAGCAGTCCAGGAAATAACATTCCAAATTTCTGACTTCTGGTCCTTCAAGTATTGCTGCAAGGAAGCTGTCTTTTTTTTTTTTTTTTTTAAACCAGAAAAAGGAATTTCCACTTCTTCCACTAACAGTGGAAGTTGCACATTGTAATTTTTCATAACTAAGGAAGGCATGGAGTTGTTTTAAATATAGTTATCATTTCATCTCCATAAAATATATCAATTTATGTAAGATGGGAAAGAGCAGACAAGTACCTGCCTCTACATACCAGCTTCAGTTACTCAAATTTATTATTTCAAGTATTTTTTAGATCTATGCATATATATTTTAGATCTACTCATACTCTTCAGTACACAAGCAGACTTTTTACCTGTCTTTCCTCACAAAAAAAACCACCTCTATTTCCTTTTTGTTCTCTGAATATAGATATACATTAAAAATATTCTTCTGCAGCTGTTACTTGAGTAGCTATGATGGAACTATAGTTTCAGCTTAAATAGATCCCATTTCAGTCTGTACTTCATTATTAAAAACTTTCGGTTTACTTGTTCATGTCCAAACACAAATGGTTCTAATGCTTTTACACAGACTTCAGTTTCAGAAGGAAATCATAACAAAAGTAAGAAAGACACACTTAACTAACTAGAAATAGAAAAGCAAATACATTAGCCTATTACTAGATGTTATGGCCAAAGACAATCAATGGTTAAACTACAATGCAAGATGTGTATCTGCAAGAATGCATTCACAAGAATACAAAAACTATTTTACTGTCATACCAGTAGTTTTGTAGTTTTGCTTCCACTACCCAATAAATGCCATTTAAAACAAACAAAAACCTAGTCTGTGCCGTTACTCTTTAAAAGGGTTAAACTAAGACCTAAATTTAAACTGCGCTTTTCTCTGAAAATCACAGTAGGGAATAGTTAAGCATAGCACACTACCTAAGAGTAAGACAGCTTAGTAGTCTCTCAGATTTTCAAGCATTACTATTTAATCTTGTAGCTAAAGGGGATAGTTATGCACCTAAATTGTGTAAAAGTTGGTTGTCTTGTTAATTGTCCTGCCAAATTATTTGCCTCATGTTATATAATAACGGAGCATGTTCTGAACATGATCATTCCCAGGGAGTAGTGACTGCTCTTACTAACGCAAGATAGTTTGTTTCAAAAACTCTATAGCCACTAACACAGACTCACAGGCTGTAGAAAATGTAGAAAAACACTGTTATTTAGCAACCCCATGAAAAAGGCTCTAAAGATATTTGGGTACTTGGGGAAAAGCAAACAAACCAACCAAGACTCCTAACTGGAGAAGCTGAGTGAAGGAGGAATGTTAACTTAGGCCCAGAGGCCTGTTATCTTGACTGAGTCCTTGTTGATAGTGGAACCACAGTCTCAAGAGAACTATCTCAACTCATTGTGTCATTACAAGAGGTTATCATCTCCAACTTGGTCGAGGAAGCGTTTCAATGATTTTTAAAAAGTTGTTTAGAATATTCACTCATAAAATAATTAAAAAAAACACACCAAGTGATAGACATTTAGGGAGAAGAAGAAATGAGGAAAAAAAATTCTTCAAAAGAATTCACACTCTGGAAGTGTATCACCACATTCTACTGTTGATGCTGAAAAGAATTTAAAAAGAAGCTTCAGGGAAGATACATAAGGCAGGAAGAGGTGACTGCCAGTATAAATGTTAATGCTGCGTGTGAGCAGAAAGCTTTGAGAATTCAAAGACCAAAAGAAAAAAGACAGTATACCCTAAGGGCAGGTAGGATAGAGGGAAATGCAAGAGTTCCTCCTTGGGCAAAGAAAACCTGCTGCTGTAGAACAGAGGTCAAAGGAAAGGTACGAGCACACATTAAACAACCCAGATGTACCAGACTTGAACACTGTCCTCAAATTCTACATTACAAAATGTATTTGAAAAAAAAAAAAAAACCAACAGCAGCAACAACAAAAATCAAGATAGCCTCAAATGAGCCAACAGTTGCTAAGGGCAATCTAGTGTTTAGCGGCAGAAGGTAGCATAGCCTGGAAGGTCAATGGTACGCTGGGCTGCATCAAAAGAGGGATGGCCAGCAGGGGGACAGAGGTGACTGTTCCCCTCTACTCTGCCCTTGTGAGGCCCCATCTGGAGTACTGTGTCCAGGCCGAGAGCCCCCACCATATGGAGCTGTTGGAACAGGACTAACAGCATACCAAAAATTAAGTTTTTCTACTTTCACAGAATGTTGTGTCCTTAACAGCTGCACTTCCTGAACAAATACATGGCAGAAAACACTTTAGTATAAGAAAGATCACATAACCATTCTACCATTCCTTATTTAAAGTATACATGTGTAAAACATTTCAGATATTGCTCTCATTTAAAAGAGGATTTTTTGTTGTTGTTGTATTTCCAACCATATGCAAGTGTTCGTTATGAGAGGAATACTTCTGAATTTTCCAAAGAAAATTACTACAATACAGCAGTGCTGAAATTTATTGTACTCAAAGCACCTGTTTTTAAAAAAATAGTTTATTTCCATTCAATAAACAGGAAATAAATTGATTTTTACAGAGAAACAAAATTGCACCAGTTGCAAGTATATTATTGTTCTCCCTCTTCCCCACTAAGGGCTAAAAGTAATGTTCTTACAACGTAAGGCACTGTCATTAAAAAACACATTGCAGAAACAGAATTCAATTCCCAAATCCCAAACTTTTAGTTTTAGATTTAATTATTACCCGTAAGTGACAATAATGGTCAATAAATCATTTAGCTGATTAAATAGAACTGAACTTACTACTTCTGAAATTTATAGGTATTTTGACGGTGATATGTCTCAAAATCCCGTGGATGAAAATTACCAGAAAATACAAATAATTCAAGCATCCATCTGCAGCAGAAGTTTGGAGTGCTGATGCAGTCACTGAGGAAGACTGCAGTATTATCAATATTATAGTTAAAAACAGTAGTCTCTTATAAGCAGATCTATAAACGTGATGAAATAACAATATAGTAAAGAAACCTACATTTCAGTCTAAGACCCAGGCAACTGCCTAGCTACATCAGTGTCTTGTTAAAACTAGTAGATTGCTCTTGCTGGAGTACTGCTGCAAAATCAGGTTTCGTTAAGTATAAATATTCATGTGGCATATGGATGACAGCAGGCAGAGTCAGATAGGTTCAAATAACATTCAAGTGCTCAGAATACTAGTATGTGATTTCACTAGCTTCACTGTTTTTACATATTGCAAAAACACAAAGGACTCAAGTATTTTGTTTCTAGACAGGAAGCAGGGAATCAAGAATATATTCACTAGAACACGTAAAATTGAATCTCAGCTCAAGCAATGGCATGCAGTGCTCTTTCCCTGCAGCGGGTGCTGGCATGGTATTTCCCCAGAGGCTGCCGAGGGGTGGTTCATGTACCTTCTTTCCTGGTTCAGTGCCCTAACCTCAGCCACTAGGGTACAAGTTCAAAAGAGCATCCTGCAGACAGTAAGGGAGAAGCCTCCCAACAGCATCCCCTCTGCTCTGAAAAGCATAAGCTCAGCATAGCAGAGAATACAGCCCAGCATCTGATTGTCAGGAAGGATTGTTGTCAAGCCACCCAATGTGATCACATTTAAAGTACTGACTTTCAATAGCACAGCCAACTTTGAAGACACTTATCAGTTATATTTTTAAATTGTATGAAAGTAGCAATCCTAATAAGATGAAGCTTTTCTATGCCCATGAAAGAGTGATCTATCAAACAAGTTAAAAAAAAATCACTTTTGCAGACTCCCAGAATATGGGAAGTTTATGCAAATTAATTCCAGTTTGAATTTTTCAGAACTGCTTCATCCACTACTGTAAGACAAGTGGTACAACTGCAGGAGGTTTCCTTTGCCTGCCTTTACATAGTGACACAAAGGCTTTTCCCTGTTCCAATAATTACTTTCGAATCTTGTAGATTTTTCTACCTTTCATTAAAAAATTTTTGTTACAAAATCACTCCCTTAGGTACCATTATAAATATATATTAAAAATAAAAAATGCTGTCCCTGCCAGCTGACATGCTGTTAAAGCTTCCCTCCAATTAAGATGTTTAAAACTGCATTTCTCAAATTGTTACAACCACAGTGTCCCAAAGTCTTAAATGGCAGCAATCAGTAGCACTTCAATCCTCCCAATGCTTCCAACTGAGCAATAATTCATTTACTCTAGAGAAGAATAAAGAGCAGGCTAACACCAGGGACAACTAGATACTTATACTAAAAGCAAACTAGCTTAAGGATAGGTAGCCAGCAGAGCGGCTATTAAGACTTGCAGTGACTATTAACATCTGGATTGTATTCAGCCGTCTCAGAGAGGCTGACCACCTATCTACTTACATAATTACATGTAGCATAGTAGCAAAAAAAAAAATTTGTCAGGGAGAGTTATAGGATTTCATAAACTATACGTTTTCAGTGAGTCTATTATCCTTTACAGCAGTTATGAGTTTGATACAGAAATCACTCCCAGTCTTCAGAAAATGAACACCTATCACCCCACTATTGCAAACCCTTCTGGAGCCAGCAGCCCATACTGCCTATCCATAAACTGCAATGCTCACTGTTGAATAACATCTACCATATTTTGGGAGTTGGCTGTCATATTTTGGAGCCAATTGAAAGCTTGTGGACAACGCCAGATTTACAGCATTAAATCTCAAAGGGGGCAGTGTTGCTTAACCGAGAGTGGTGCTATCTGTCGCTGTTAATTACAGATCTTCCTGCTGGGGTTTTTACAAGAAAGTAGGCCAGCAGGAAGTGTCATTATATTACAGCCTGTGGCTCTGTGCATGTGTTCCGAAGTTGACAGTCAAGAGACATCCTTTAGCATTCTTCACTGTCTTTTTCCAAATGAAAAACCAACAGCTTAGCTTGCATAAAAGGATGAAGTACACTACCATACGCAACTGCTAGAAGAGAAAGACAGACACATGTATGTAGAAAGCAACTTCAGACTGAGGTAACAGTTGCTGGTGTTTGTTATGACTGATGTTCCTTCTCAACTTACCTAATAAAACTTGAAAAATATTAAACTTCTCTAGCCTTTCATCACAGCCCTCACCCAAGTTTAAAAGAAAAAAAGAAGATGGAGACACTCTTGCTATTCAGCTGACAAGGCTTTAGAGGACAAAGCAAAAGGGGAAACAGCTACGAGGTAAAGACAAACTGATAAGCTACCCATCCCAGTCACAAAAAAGTACAGAAAATTAAGCACAACCAACCAAGCTAACATTCACACACAGTTTAAATGCAATCCTGAAGTTAAACTCAAACTGCGCTCACTACCCAAACATAAGCAACTGACTTAATACCACTGTATCTGCAAATTTTCCCTAGGTTTGCAGATTTCAAAACCTTTTGCACAAGTCACCACATTACAAAAATTGATCCAGTCCAATTTTATGAGCTTAACTCTTTGAAGAAACTAGAAGATATGAAATGCTTGAACTTATTTTTTTCTCCCAAAACTGTGCAATCATCATTGTACTCTAGTAGCTTCCATAGAACTGGCTTTGAATTGCTTTGGTTTTGGAGAATAAGGGAAAAAAAATAAAGAATATAACATATGTACACAAACAAATTTTCCCCCACTAGCAGATTACCAATTGATTTTCAGAACCAGTTAACATTCATCTCTCTTTTCATTTTTATCATTAAACCCCTCTAGTCAGGCACTGCCTAAAGAAGTTGTCAAAAGAAATTCAGAAAATAACAAGAAATCCATTTGAATGTAAGCATTTCCTAACCCAGCTTTAGAAACCTGACAAATTTGATTAAAAATCCCAGCTGAAATTAAAGTATTAGTTTGATTGAATTAAACGTCAAATGAAGACTTTGTCCATGATGTAGTTGCATTTAAATATGCCAGAAAAAAAGGTTATGCAATTGTCAATGACGATTCAAACCCTTAACAATGAAAATGGAAACGTTTCAGCATCAAAAATGTATTCCAAGTAAATGAAAGACCAAGTAGGAAAATAATTCTTACCTTCGTAGATAGCTTTGAAACCTTGAGCACTGACAGCAAAGTCTGTGGTGAAACAGAGGGTAAGGATAGAACCTGTGCTCACAATAGATGATGGAAGCTGAAATCCAGATAACCTGTGCAATAAAAGAGGTACAAATAATTATAACCTTTAAAAGAAATAAAGTAAAGCTCTCCTCTCACCGATATACATGGTTAGCCTTACACCTTACACTTCCAGAAGATGGAAAATAAATAATTAAATAAAACTTTGATATATTTTTATTTGGATAATTAATAATTTCAGCCTAGGTTTATTTCAGACCACCTTCAACTCTCACATGTGAAAACATCCAAGACAAAAATCCATGCCTGAATTACACCAGTCAGCTGCTGTCTTGTCTTTCCAGTTTTGAGCTTTGGAAAACAAATAGCGACTTCGATGAGTCAGAGATCAAAGTGAGTGAGAAGAGCTTTAATAAATGCAGATGAAGGCATATAGTCAAATCAATGTAAGCCAAGAAAGCTTTCCACAGTTTATTCTTTTTTAAACGTTGTCTCCCATGTGCCAATTAACAGTTTGCTCTAATCTTTTCACCTTCTGTGTACTCATCAACCTATTACTTCTATTTCTTTCCGCCTCATTTACTCCAATTCTGGACCTAACCAATACGACTTTTTCCTCAAACACAAAACTGCAGAACTACCATGTGGCTTGCCACGTCTTACATTCAGGCTTCTGTATGTTCTGTCACCTTCACTATCTATCTAGATGTTACAGTTTTTAGAGAAACATTCTTCTTGTTAATAAATCATAGTGGCGATCACTACTGTCCTACATCTGTAAGGTGCAGTTATGACAGTTCATTATTAATTTAGGATATGTATTTTCTGATCTTACATGCATGTTTTATCTTTCTTTGAGAGGGTTTCAAAGTGTTCTGCTTTAGGAAACCGGTATCTATTGTGGGGGAAGCAGGAAAAATCAAGCCAAAACACAGAAAGATATAACTAAACCCCAACCCTAAACAACACATAAGAAAGGAGGGAAAAGAAAGGAAAACTCAAAATTATTACGTAGGTGCAGAACTACACCACCTTAGCTACGTCATTCCTGGTCAGTGATTGCTGTACTTCATACGGCTTTGGTTCATAAAGGCAATGAAGCGGTAAGGGGTTTGGAGCACAAGTCTTATGACAAGTGACTGAGGGAACGGGGATTGTTTAGCCTGGAGAAGGCTCAGGGGAGACCTTATTCCTCTCTACAACTACCTGAAAGGAGGTTGTGGTGAGGTGGGTGTCAGCTTCTTCTCCTGAGTAACTAGCAATAGTACTAAAGGGAGTGACCTCAAGTTGTGCCAGGGGAGATTCAGGTTGGATATTCGGAAAAAAATTTTCTCCAAAAGAGCAGTTACATGCTGGAACAGGCTGCCCAGGGAGGTGGTGGAGTCACCATGTTCAAGAAACATTTAGATGCTGTACTAAGGGACATGGTTTAGTGAGGAAACATTGGTGGTAGATGGACAGTTGAACCGAGTGATCTTGGAGGCCTTTTCCAACCTTGGTGATTCTACGATTCTATGACATATAGAGTCGAGCCCATGTGAGCCGTTGTTTCTAGGCCTTCCCGTTTTGATTCTATTATGGTAATAAGCACATTCCTATAATGTGGAGACTGTACAAGCTCATTAACTGAAATAGCTTCAGTGGTATCCCCTTTGAAATACCAGATCATTTTTTCATCTAACTGACAATGAAATTTACATTAAAGGAAGATAAATACATTCATTCGCAACTTTAATCAGCACACCTAAATGTTTTACAGACCTAAGAATAAGTAAGTATGTAATCTTTAAAGAAATAATACATTGATTTAAAATATGTTTTTTCAACATATATATTGTTACTGCAATCCTAGAAAAAAAAAAATCAGGAAAATCTCAAATAGAATTCTGTGTTTGTTGTTCAATAGATTATCTGAGTGCCTCTGCAGTACTCTTGCTGTCCAGAATATTTCTGAAAGCCTTTTTTCATAGTATATGAATAAATTAGGTGACATCAAATGCCAAGAAATTGAGAGAAAACAGAAACTAGACAGCAGATTAAAATGTTGAGTGTTATTCATAAACTTCAAACTAATTTCCAGAAGGAAAACACTGTTAACCTACCAAGTCTTTTTTCTCCGCTTACTAACGTTTTTGCTTGGTAATTATAGCTGATGAATCATTACTTGTTTTGCACATTCATTTTATCATGCAGAAGAAATCACACACCTTCACATGTTCCTTTACTCTGTAAACATACTTCGGCAATTAATGTCTAGGCCTTTACTGCAACCAGAACAGAAGCGGTTCAGGCAGACAGGTCTGTGCTAAGAGAGCCCCACTATTAAAACTGCCATTTGATCAACTTGCATTGCTTCATACTGAATATATGGCGGTATTTAAAATATTGCCATTTCCTTAACTTCCAATAACACGAATCTGCACAAAGCACACACTAAAACACTTTTTAATTACAGATGGACTATAGTTGGCTGGTCCATAAAGAAGAAACAGAACCTACAATAGAAAACCCAATGATACACCAGTACTGAAGTTAGTCTTTAACTGAGAAACAAGCATTTCTTTCTGCATTGCCATTTTGTAGCTCTTGTCATTCAGATATTTCTAGTAAGGTCTACATACACACATTATATATGCATACATACATAGATAAGATATAACATAGCAACAGTGTACCCAGCAGATCCAGCTGGCTCTGCTCACGACTCCACCTGTGAGGGTACATCTGGGGACTCCCCCCGTACAAAACAGGCATTAACAGTCTGCAGCAAGTGCACTGCAAGGCTACCAAGATGGGGGGCCTGGAGCACATAATGTACATACAAGGAGCAGCTAAGGGAATGGTTGTTCAGTCCTTAAAAGACAGCAGCTAAGGGTAAAACTTACTGCTCTCTTCAGCTCCCTATTGGAGATGTATAGAGGTCAGTAAGTGTTACATGAAACACCAAAGTGCTGCCTGCCATCACTATCATAACCATTCAGGATTTACAAACTATTCCTAAATTTTTCATTTGTATGAGGGCAACCATAAGCTCATTTCATGTCAAACTTGCCATGCCACACAAAAATGCAAAGCTACAGGGAGATGCTACCTCAAAAATTGTACTGGTAGCAAGTGAAGCAAAACAAACAGTACCCTTATTGCAGCTCTCTAGAACACTTCTAGCAACACTAGAACACTGGCAACACAACTTCTGTGTTGCTACAACACAGAAGTCAAATACTAGGTAAAACACACTGAAATACATTTAAAAGGTGCTATCTCATATTTACCTTAACTGAAAATTATTCCAGACTTATAGTAGCAATTTAAAAAGAAAAACTCCACATCTTAGGCATCCAACATCACAAAGTCAGTAGTACGCACATTCTACTAGGGGCCTGAAAAAAAGCAATCAAAACATGCCAGGGATCCATAGTCATTTATTATGGATATAGCTCATCAATGTTTTTGTGGTGTGCTGGCCTTGGCCAGCTGCTTGACCCCACCACCCAGATGTGCTCTCACTCCCTCTCCTCAGCAGGAACGAGGTGTTAAAGGCAGGGAGATCACTTACCAGTTACTAGCAGAGTCAAAGTGTACTCGGGGAAAATTTATTTATTGCCAATTAAAATAGGGTTGGGTAGTGGGGAGAGTGGAGGCTGCGATCACTTTGTAACAGCTTCTCTCCTCTCTCACACCTTCGCTACACAGGTTCTCCCCAGACTGCAGTTCCTCCAGGGAACACCCACCTGCTTTGGTGCAGCTCACAGAGGCCTATCTGCTCTGGCATGGCCTCCTCCACAGGCTGCAGGGGAATCTCTTCTTAGGAGAACCTCCTCTCCGCTCCTTCTCTCACCTTGTCCTTCACAGCATTACTCCTCACCCTTTTTGCCCCCAACACAATCAGCTCTGCAGCATTTTTACCCTCTCTTAAACCTGTTTCACAGAGGCACTGCCGTCCTGGCTGCTGGGCACAGCTGGGCCCTGAGGAAGGGCTGTTGAAGCCGGCTGTGCTACCCCGATTCCCTCCCCCCCTGCAACCGCGGCTTGCCAGTACCCTCACTCAATGCTTTTGTAGCTTTCTCTGCTCACAACATCTCTTCAAGTGCACTTGAATTTTATGAATTTTAAAGCCAAATTTTTAAGATGTTATCCTTGTAATTTTAGTAATTACTAGCCTGAATCAGTTTAAACTGCCTGAACTTAGCCAGCAGGGAAGCTAATGCAGTAATTTAAGAGACGAAGGTAACTAACATTTTTCCACAGAAAATAGCTGCATCTTGCTATCTTGTGCTGACCTTTAAAAAAAATACACTATACTGTAGGAACGTGCATGCAATTGCGTTCTCAGTCTATTCTGCTGCACTGTGCAAATTGCATGTTTAAGGTTCTGTAACTTCCTCAAAGGAAAAAAAAAAACCTTAAAACCAGGTATATTAGGTATATTTCACTTGGTATAATATTTCCATTATGTGTACTTATGCCTATGAGTATTTTGAAGGTTTTTCAAATATTTTTGCTTAAGAAAGCAAGTAATGCCACGGTATCTGTGGGGAACTAACTCCTCCTCATTACCAGGTGCTGTGGGGCTCTGCAGAGGGGCAGCCATATTTCCCACTCTGTTTGCCAAGTTGTGTCAGACAGTTTGGGACTTCTAGAAACCAAAACATTACAAACACAATTACAGGATACGTATCCATAATGTGACCTTTTATGAAGCCACATGATCCCTGAAGTTATTTTCAACAAATTAAGAGAAGAGTCAGAGGTATTATTTTAAAGCTCAGCCAGTCACAACTTTTGTTAACGTACAAAAAAAAATTGATATTAGCCAACTAAATGTATCCCACAGAACAAATAGCTAAAAATAAAGCATGCAGCTTATTTGAGCACGTACAGTACTGCAGTCCTATCATTTAAGTCTTCTCCATAACCAACAACATATTTGCATAGAGTTCAGAGTTGAAAGCTGATGGTAGGTAGACAAGATCACTTCTCAATGTTAATAGGTAGTATATTTCATGGTGAAATGGTGTAGACAAAAATTAGAGTATACGATGTTATATAACTATTCTTATACAAGTTTATACTTATGAAAATGACACCCACCGACAAGGTATAACCACTAAGAAACAAATGTAAAATGATTTCTGCAGTATTATTTCCCAAATTTTGGAGAACTTCCATCTCTCTTGTTCACTGCTGTAACTTGCTATCCTGGAGCAAAGTTCAGTCAGAGATAATAAAGTCTTTTTTTTTTTTTTTTAAATCTTCTTTTAAAAAAAAAAAAAAAAACAGAAAAAACAGAAAAAACAATAAAAGAAAGCTGTCCGCAGTTGTTCCTATGGGTTATGCTCTTACAGGCCTCCCAGATTCATTATACAGCCCCTGAAGGAGCCAGAAGAGCACGCTCTTAAAGCATATATAGAGATTTCCCCTCATTTTGTTCGTAATTATAAAACGGCATCCCTGGGGCCAGCTCCTGTCTGTACTGGCTATCAGCACTGAGAAGAGTTACCATAGGTGAAGGCACATAATAGTATATAAAGCCAAGAAACAAGCCTATTTCATCAAACCGGGCTGTAATTTGCCACATACAAAACCGCAGAAGACTTATTTTAATAATTTACATCCATTCTGTTGCAAGCAAAAAGTGAACTGTTATACATAAAATCACAAGAAGCTACTACAAGATTAGTACAAGATCTATATTTTCTAAATGATTTTCTATGACAGAAGAGAGGGGTTTGTGTGTAAGTCGCCCTACTCCCCTCCTCAATATTTTTCTTTAAAGCACATCACAGAAAGAGAGAAGACATATAGAGCAAATTGCCTAAGGTCAAGTTTTTCATCTAGAAGCACTAATTTGGTGACTTTTCTCAAATGTAAGTTAACCTTGACTCATTCCCCTTAAAAAACATAACTGATAGTTGATAGAGCCCCAGCTCAGTCCTCCACAAAAGAATTAACCTTTGCTTTCCACCTCTCCAGCGTAACAAAAATGCACAACAGCAACTCTTTGCATTGATGAGTGTTATTCAGCTTTCTTTCCTAGGAAAACAATGATAAATTCAAGTCCCTTTCCTCTATCCTTACTCCAGCAGTACAAAATCTTCTCCTATATTATTTTCCACAAATACAGACTCCTACATTGTCATCATCATCTCCTCTCTCAGGTACCAGGCCTACAGCAAAGTCCTTATGCTGCTACTCTTCTAGTTCCCGATATCCCACTTACACTTCCCATAAAAAATTAATAACAGAACTCCATAAACTTCTTCCAGCAACTATCTCCCATAGCTCACTACACCACAAGAATCTCCCCCACCTGTTCCCTTAATTTCTCATTTTAATAATTAACATCAGGTGCTTCTCCATCCTTCTAATTAAATTTGATTAAGGTATGCACACTTCATTAGTGGGGCACTAGTCCAAGCTTGTATAAAGATTCTTTTTTAACAACATGCAGTATACAAAAGTCTTACCTCTTTCTTAGTGCTTTTGCTCCTCAAATCTTACATTTGTAGTCTCAGTTCTGAACAGGCAAGAAAAAGCTTTTAATTCAAGCCTCTCACATAACTAAGTTTGCATGTACTTTTCCTATGATAAAGTTAAGTTGAAACTTCCTGAGTTGAAACTTCCTATGAGTTTGGCTTGATTAAATATTAATTGTAAGATCACAAAATTAATATTTTACTAGTAGGGGAAAGAAGGAAGCAATTGGAACAAAAACCTCACACAGTAATTGCCAAGGAAGTCCCAATAACCAAAACTCACAGCATTTAGCTAGAAAGCATAAAGAAGCTGCAGGCTTAACAATTTTGACAAACTTAAGTAAAAAGAAGCTGGCTTCTCTAGATAACCACTAAACTATCACAGCAGCAGCACCTCCATCTATTGCAAAACCCAAACCTGCAAAGCCTGCAACTGCAGCTGGCAGATACCCGTATGGGAGAAGAAAAACGTGACAGCAATTTTCCAGTGCCAAACCAACACAAGTCTGTGAGGGAACTCAAGGTGTCAAGGATGTGGTAGGAGTCAGGGCTCTGGCAGGGATGGCAGCTGCTGGAGGAGGCCTGGGAGGTCACAGTGGCTACTTCTGCGTGGACAGAGCTGGGATCACATGGAAGTTCTGATACAGCTCTCTCATGCTGAGAAGGGCTTGCACAATGGGAAGTGGCATTACTTCCCCACAGTCCCAGTCTCCAAAATAGTGCAAAAAAGAAGAGCCACTGTACAAAAGAAAAGAGTCACTTCTTGGCTAAAAACAGATATAAGACTGACAGCTACCTGCTAAGTGACTGCTAGACCAAGATATCATGCCAGGCCTACACTAAAGCTCCTCCTACAGGCAGAACTTCACAGCATTATGCTCTGTATTTCTGGATGATTTCTACCCATTACACAAAAAATATAACAAGAGAAATGGTTTCATATGTCTCTATACTAAATGACGTTGAAAGAAAACATAATCTAATATTTGATAAAGCTGGACAAAAATAAAGTAGTGCCATAAATTATTATTGCTAGGGAAACAAAAACAGCATTTCCTCATATTAGAAAGAAGTTACTTCAGTTGCTATAAAGCTAATGACTCTGTGCTTGAGAAAAAGAACCTAACATTTTACATAAGATCAGGTGTTCTGGGTTAACAATTATATGGGCAGACTGCTTTTCTGCCTCCCAGCTACAAAAAGCTAAAAACATTTTTAATTTAACAGCAAACTCTTTTTCCAATATGAGACAACTCTATGATTTTATGATTCTGTTCTAAGGCAGAAAATTTTTCTGTCTTGGATGACATTCTGTATAAAATACACATTTGCGTAATAGTACACAGATATTTAGACCAAAGACATCTTTGAAGTGTACTGGTATATGAATTCAAATGCACCCAGTAGAAGTTACACACGTAAATAAAAATGTGATTTGGTCAAATTAATTAATTAATAATTATGCTCCAAAAAAATACTATTTTAGCAAATCATGTAAACATCTTTCATGGACTGAAATATTTCTTCTGGACCATTACCTAGAGCCCTGTTTTAGCTCATTAATAAAAGTAAGATGAAATTGGTAAAAAAAATACTGCGATAAGACTATTGTTAGTAGTAGTTTACAAGTGGGGCTTGGAACTAGATGATATTCAAGGCTCCCTCCAACCTAAGCCATTCTGCGATTCTATTTCTTATTAAAAAAAAATCTGGAATCCAGTCAGCAAAACTTAGATCTCTCAGTGTTCTACACCACCCACACTTTGTCAAACAATTTCAGATATAATCTTTGAAACTGTTTGCATTACTAAGTTTAAGCTTGTATTTCTGTGAGTTTTGTCTGATTACTGTCACATAAGGATGCCACTTTCAGTCTTCTTTTAGGTAGATATGTTGCATTAATCCACAACATTGTATACTGATCCATTACTTTATACAACTTCAATATTGAAACTAGTATGTATTTCATAGTCATAAGACTTTAGAGAGAGAGTTAATAGGACTGGAAACAACATTGCAGCAATCAACAGTTGATTCAACTTCAGAATAAATGAAGATGCGATTTATCTGAAACTTTTCTTTATGAATCCACTCTAGATCACTCATAATACTGTAGATTATATTCATGCTACCACTTGTGAGTGGTTTGGAAATGAAAAATGTAAAGAAGTTTTCATCTGAAAAGAAAGAAAAAATAAATAAAATAAAAAATCACCCCAAAGCTCAAAACCATATCATAGGAACACAAATGCCTCTACACTAAGTGGAATTTGGAAAGGAAAAAGTCTGTGAAGAGCACTCTTTTTCTCTTCACACACCAGCCACTAATAACTGAAAAATCACCCACATTTCCAGCTCCCTAGGTTTTACAGGCTCACCTTTTATTACAGTATCAGAGCACCTGCACAAAAATCAGTGAAATGAAGCCAGAGAAAATGGAAATGGAATGATAACAAGTGGTTTAGAAGTCATGGAGCACACAAAAATAGCCTAAGGGGGGAAATAAATCGGTTTCTGAAGCTTTCTTTTAACGTTTTTACAAATTGGATTACAGTAGAATTGCCAGCTTAAAAAAAAAAGACAAAAAAACAAACAATCCTGTTCTAGCATTTTGGTGTCACCACTTTTAGCACAAGCCTTGCGGCAAAAGAAAATACGCTAGCAAATATTTGAATAGATTAGATTTTATTATAAATAGCATGTTTTTCCTTTTCAGAAAGAAAGAGGTATCAAAAAAAATACAGTACTTTCCAAACATGAACGTATTTAACAATCAGTTTAGGTAGTGCTCAGTGTCCCTTCTGTAAACAAAACAGAAGATTTAAGCCTAGAAATTCATTCTGAGAATGTAAACAGGTTCAAATGGCTCTATGTGACACAGTAGGATTTTCAATACTTAAATGTAATGGTTTTGCAAATTTTCATTATCTCTTTTGCACAAGTTAATTATTCAGATCCATTCAAAATATGTAAGAATGTACTTATCGCAGAATTGTAGGATATACTGATCTGGAAGGAACTCCAGGGATCACTGAATCCAGCTCCAGGGCTCACACAGGAGCACCCAAAATTCAAACTCTATGTCTGAGAGCATTATCCAAACACTCCTTGAACTCCAGTAGCTTGGGGCTGTAACCACTGCCCTGGGCAGCCTGTTCCATGCTCACCGCCCTCTGGTGAAGAACCTCTTCCTGATATCCAACCTGACCCATCCCTTACACAGCTCCATGCCATTCCCTTGGGTCCTGTTGCTGTCACCAGAGAGAACAGATCAGCACCTCCCCTCCACTCCCCAAATGATTGAAGTCATTTCTACATGATATTTTTTTTCCACATTTCTGATCCAAATTTTTAAAAAAGAGAAAGCGAAAGTGAGACAAAATGAAAAACAACCAAAATGACTTTTTTAAATATACACCTCTCTTTTTAAAACAAAAAAAAATCACATTGATGTTTTACAGGGATTATCTATCCTCAGTAGATCAATCAGATCCAGAATATTCAAAATTGTATGTCTTAACTTTCCATGTCTTACTTTCCCATTTAGAAAATAAGGAGAAAATAACAAGAAGATTCTTTTGAAGACATACACTTTGCAAGTTGTAAAGAGAATTGGGGAGATAGCATTAATATATTCAATATTTCAGATCAGTAGGAAGTTCACATAATTAGCTATTGTCTTGTTTTAAACAACTCATTTTGGCAAATGAAACACAGATCTCCAGATTGTTTGGAATTTGACAGGAAGTGTCTGTCAGAGCTGAATGACAAAAGTTTGTACTTCAGAAAGCACCACCAGTGAAGTAATTCCAAAATCAAAAGCTTTGGGAGGAATCAAAAAAGACCTTTCCTTCACCTTTTCTGTCTTTCCAAACTACTTACATTTTCATCTTAAAGAATCTTCTCCAAGCGTTACTGTATGTTATATGTGTTGTAAATGAGCCCGTAGGACTCTTTTCACTCAGTAAAAAAATGTATCCTGTTTCAGAACCGAGGAAAGGATTTTCTTTCACTATCACCTCATTATGACTTTCTTTTTTCGTGAAATTAATTGTTCTGACAGCTCTATTTTAAAGGGGTCAGGCTTTGACAGTTTTAGACTGCACAAAGCTCACTATATTAACTTTCTCCTCCCATGTTTTACTCCCAAGAGAGCTACAACATTCTTTTTTTCTAAGCAAACCTTTGAAGTCTATTATTTCTACTCATCATACTAGAATTTTAGTGCAGTATACATCACTTAATACTCAAACACTTCCTGTCAAAATTGCTGCCTGGCTTGTTTGTCCTTTATAAGAAAGAAATCTAGTGGGAATTTCCATGGGTCATAAAATTCATTTTATCTAAATTTAACTTTTTTAAAAGTCTTCTGCTGATAACTAGTTTTGATAGTTTCAAATGGCGCTTACAAGAAGTGGCTGCTGTTACTAGTACAAAATAATGGCCAATTCTCAAAATGTCTGTAATTATGTGAGTGCTTTGGGATAACTTTTTTTATTGTGTCAAATATCATAAACTCATATTTTCTTTCAGTATATCACTTGCATTATTCAAAATCTTCCAGAAGGTAAGTTGTTGTTTGAGTAGTTCAGTGCTTCATTTTAAATATCTTATTTATGTAGAGTATGAATACACTATAAAAGGAATGGGGGTAGCACTGCACATACAGAAGTATCTGGATGGTCATGGATGGTCAAGACAGAGTCATGCTAGTGATTGGCATTTCACTACTGAATTCATTTCCAGCACAGATTGCTGGGACTAAAGGGCAAAATAGAGGTGCTGTTTCTTTTTCTTCCTCTAATAAGGATGACATACTGCCACAAAGATCCAGAATCCTTATGGAAGCTGCACACTTGATATGTACCTCTGGGAAGTTGGTACTGGTTGTTGGCATGTGCTGAAGACCTTCATTTTATATCTATGCTGATATTATGACCAGTGCTACCAATATTTAGCTGTCACATTTTGAATGTCTTCATTTTGCTAAACTAGCTAGCATTCAATAGCCATTAAATTTCTTTAGCAGAGCAGTTGATGAATCTCAGAGTTCACTGGCTTAATAACAACCTTTACAGGTTGTGTGTTTTTTTTCTTAATTTTTAGAGCAAAAATCATTGCAAATAAATATCAGTTTGCTGTTATTTTTCAGAATACCCTTGCCTCATGCATAACCTGTTCCAGTATATGGTGTAGTTTACTGTACTGAATTATCACTGTGATAAAACTCAATTTGCTAGTATGCATACAGATTTTAATGATTCTACTCAAATTGTTCTTTTTATGGTGCCATCTTGTCAATGTACCTTCTGATCAATAGTTCTTCAATATATTCAGAAGTTATGAAGCAGAACAATCTCTTACAAAATTTAATAGTTAATAATTTTTGGTAGCTTCAACCTGAAATATCACATCCTAAAAGTAAGTTTTGAAATATGTCTTACTGAGAGATATTTCATCTCTTTCTTTCTGATCATCTTCTGTGCTTATATGTTAAGTCACCTCAGCAGAGGTTTGCCCTAGGATGCATAATTTGATGGTTGAGCTCCTCCTATCAGAAAATTCTATCTTGTTCTCCTGTCCTTTAATCCCTACATATATAATATATAATTTCAGGGCTTATGATCATCACTGACATTATCTATAGTAATATCATTTTTAGTTTGGAACAAATTGTTTCTCATGGATGACTTGCCCTAACAACTGTGTTTAGGTGAGTCATATTTTGATAGCTTAAAATGTTCTCTTTCAAAGTATTTCTTCTAAGGAAAGTCTTTGTTGCTCACATTTCTAACCTCTGCAAAATTTCTTCTAAAATTGTATCATAATATTTATGTATTAGTCCCAAGCAGTGGGCATTGCCTAGTTAGCTGAAGCAATATGAATATTGGGCAAATTCTGCCTATAACGTGTATAAGATTTCTGCAGGAGAATGGTGATATACTGCATTATCTGCTATTACATTTTGTAATATTGCATTAATTTTGTAATATCCTGCAGGTAGTTTTGTGAGAGCTGCTCAAAATTGCTCTTACCCACTTTTGTCCAGATTATGCAAGATCCTGAATATCTGAACACAGGTTATAGTTTTAGTCTCTTTTATCTTTAATACAGTATTTTATATCACCAGCATCAGGTAACGCTGACAGGTGACCTGCTTGTTTCTGACATCCATTTTTATAGGCAGCCTGCCATTTGTCCATAAGTACCCGTGAGAAGGAGGGAGCAGAAAAAAAAACACTGTTTGATTTTGAGGAAACTAATGTTGTCTGTTTGAAGTCAATACTGAAGTAATTATTGTTTTAGGAGACATTTCGATTTTATGCTTTCTGTCTTAACTCAGAACTTGACTCCTATTGTTAATTATTTTCATTAATTTGAATAGGAATTTTAATTAAAATTAAACCCACTGCTTAGAATTTCTTTGCAGGCAGGTAATTTTTATTGTCATTGGCTTGTGATAATGTAGACCAATCAGTAAAGCTCTGCTTTTTCTCAGATTTTTCTGACTTACTGAAGTTGTTATTTTAATGTAGAATAAGATGTCATTGGTAAAGTGGGTTCCCAAGTCTCTGATGACCATGGTGGCCAGAGAAGGGTTTTAAAACCAAACCACTGTGCATGATTCTATAT
The DNA here is from genome assembly GCF_002078875.1 of Numida meleagris. Taxonomy (NCBI): domain Eukaryota; kingdom Metazoa; phylum Chordata; class Aves; order Galliformes; family Numididae; genus Numida; species Numida meleagris. The sequence continues at coordinate 89,958,102 of NC_034411.1, read as the reverse complement.
GCCTGTGGTACAATCATGCATTTGGCTACAGTAGTACTTAGCCATTCCTCTGACAAGATGTTAATATGGGGATCAACTATCTCCCCAAGCAAGGAGAAGGGATAGAGAAGGGAAAGGGATAGAAAAGTATGAAATAGCTGAGAAGCAATGACTGCTATTCACTGCTGTGGATGACAGAACAAATACAAAAAGCAGGAGAACCACTGAGACTAATATAATTACAGGATGGCCATCTATGGAATTGAGAAAGAAAAGCAGAAAATATGAATGAAGATAATATTCAAAGGAGATGAAGAAGAAAGAAGCCATAAGAAGCAATGGCATATTTTACGGAAACAAAGAGTAGCTTTATTAACTTACATTGCCTTAGTCAACACTAAGAACATTTGACTGATCTGACAATATTTCTCCTGCAACTTCTCAAGGAAGAAGTAATAATGGAAGTTGGTAATGAGAGATTACTGAAAGAAATGAATGAATGAATGAAAAAATCAATTTTAAGTGGCAGATTTTTAGATTTCTATTTTAGGATCCAGATTCTGCAAATGAGGGAGTAAACCATTCTGAAGCACTCCGTTTCTACTTGCATTCAACATCTAAAATGATGTATTTCTCTCCAACAGCTATAAAAGAAACCCAGACAGATTAACTTTCATGACTAAAATTTGCCTTTTTGAAATAACACTAACCAAAAAAAAATTTAAAAAGCTACCTGGACTGATAGATGAGATGGGTGAGAGACAGGTAACTAAGAAACTGAGAAAACTGTAAGAATAATGGCAATTCTCCCTACAAGTGAATTTGAATAAAAAGACAGATGACAGTCAAGAAGGTGGAACACCAACCAAGTGTGAACGCTGCTGGTATTGCCCTTGCTGTTAATAAAAACAGGGTCCTCATTTCAAACTGTGCTAGAAGTTCCGAATGCAAATTCATAATGACAGAAAAATTAGAAGAGGAAAGGCATGGATACTTAAGGAAGTACTACCCTAAAAATGGGTAGAAAAAGAAAACAAAAAAAAATGGCAAATCCAGAGGAATTCAGATAAAAGAGAGAGAGCTATTTTATTTTTTCTCTTTCATATTACTTTTTTGAGCTCCTTTCTCTTCCATCTTCTTTAGATAGATGCTTCCTTATGCTTTTTCATACATTATTTTTTTTTTCCTGTGGATGCTGCTTTCTCCTATCATTCTCTCTGCAATTCCTATTTCATACTACAGTGAAAAGATTTCATTTCCCTTCTCTGTATGTTCTCCTTCTCTTAGGCTGGCTACCAATTACATCTGGTGTTCTTTTTAATTAAAATTTTCTACTAGCAGATGCTAGTGCTTGCAATCTGTCATTATCTAACCTTTTTTTTTTCTTAGAAGACTGTATTTGATCATGGCATGAGAGAGCTAGACAGACTAAAAAACCTAATGAAGTTGTTTCTGCCTTATCTGCTACAGATCTGTAATGCAGCTTCCTTGTTACCTGCTCCCAAACATAAAACTTACCTTTCACTGATTTTCTGATGGAACACTGTTATCTAATTTTGCAGAATGAGAGCTCTTTCATCTTTTAATTTTCATATATTTGGTAGTATTTTATCTGGGATGTATCGTTTAATGATGTATCACCACCTATCAAAATAATCCACATTTACTTGCATATCAGTATCTGTTCTGTAGGTGGTTTTTTGTTGTTGTTATTGTTGTTTTAATGAATACCATGTTAAAACTAAGACCAAGTGGTGTGGGAATACCAATCCTCAGGGAATATTTATTTAGGAATAACTTCAGTGTATTTTTTATGACTCCATTTAATCTTTGTTTGCTCTATCTTGACTGGTAAGAGACCACTTACAGCAGTACTTTCTGAATATGTACAAATGGAGTATGTTTCTCTTGTTCTATGAAAGTGTTCAGATTTAATTTTTTTTTAAAAAAGTTCTGTTTTACTTCTTGATAATAACATGAGTTTATGGGATGCCATCTTTTGATTGGAGGTTTTGAGTCTTTGAGGAATAGTGAAGAGAAACATGGACATGTTTAACTCTCTTACATCTCATGGAAGGTGGTAGCAGCTGCAGTAGTAGTGTCTTTATTTTAAGGAGAAGATAATCTTGAATTTGTGAGCTATTTCCTTTTATAAGTTCTACCAAATTAAGTATGTGCTTATAAAATGTTGATAAAATGGTACATTTTCCATTGAAAAAGACCTCTCAGTGGAAGACTCCTGAGTAATGATATCTTTCATCTAGAACACAAATTCAGTCACAAATGAACAGAAGAATACATATAATTCTACAATTCATAGCATCTGAGATTTACATTAAGTAACTAAAAGGTAAGAAACTTAAAAATCTACAGCAGATATTGAACAGAAAAAAAATCAGAAGTAAGTAGCTCTGAATTTACTAAGGATTGGATTATATTAACGGGAAGTGTTAGGAGGGAGACCACTGGTAGTATATTCAAGTCCACATGTTTGGATTAGTCTTATCAGAAATGTTTAATGCTAGCTTTAAAAAAAAATAGCAGGAATAGGAGTAGGTAGTATCAAATCTAGGTAGAAAACTTGAAATTATGAGATAACATCGAGAGCTGGAGTAAAAAAATAAATAAGTGAGAGAATAAATGGAAAAGTATATAGACATCTCTTAAGGTGAATCATTTTTCTTTCATTGAATCTGTTGGAAGCTGACCTAATTTTAGAAAGATAAAATTATCTAAAATGAATAGTATTCCACAGACTAATAAAACGGAATTTGAAAAAAAAAAAAAAAGAAAGAAAGAAACAGGCCGTTAAAATGCTTGTGGGCACGAAGACACCTCACTTTAGGCAGAAGATGTGGAAGCTAGAGAAATGAAAAAAGTATGACTTAGAGAAGTGGTTTATGATCTATTTTGAGAGAAGGATTTAATGAAGAAGAAGGATGTATTCTTCTTAGAGGTGCCCAGTGATAGGGTGAGAAAAAACAGTCTGGATTTAAAAGAAGAAAAACTGAATATAGGAAAGAAATTCCTGAAAAATACTGAATTTGATCATTTTTCAGTGCTGTATTACTTTTCAAACAGAAATTTTTCTTAGGAAAATAATATGGCTTACTACACAAGATTATACTACTCAAGCTTTAAGCTATTGTTCATATAGTCAATTTCTCATTCCACAAGCTGCCAGCAGCATCTTTTCCTGCTTGAATTATAGTGATCTTTTTTAGGGCCATTTCCTCAGTTCATCACTCCTAAACACCTCAACACCTGTTTTTCTGAGAGGTACTAATCTTCAATTTTAGGCTAATTATACTGGTATTGTGGAGTATTTGCATAGTAAACACATGTTTTGTGAGTAAACACTATGCTAGTAACACTGCAAATTTAGCACTAAAATAGCAGTTGAAAATGCCATGGTGAATATCGTATCAGTCTGACAAGTTTGGACAAACTATTAACCTAAGCTACTGTAATAGACTGAAAAAGAAATCTCTTTGGCAGCTGCCTTGTGAAGAGAGGAATACAGGAAAGCTCATATGCTCATGCTCAAAGGAATAATTGGCTAATATGTTTTTAAAATTCTGATATTAAACTAGACAGTAATAGTTACTTCCAGTAAAATCTTTTAGGCATTAAAATATCATGCTTTATATTTGATATATTTCCGAACAACTCTATACTGTTAGCATGTAACAAAAAGGCAACTGATTGACCTTTCATTTGTACCAAAGTTCTTTAAATATGAAATGATAGTATCAACATGTATCATCATAATTGAAAAACATTAATAAATCTAGCTCAAATGAAAATAAAGTGCCAGATAAGTGTGAAGTATTAGTATTCAAAAGTAGTCTAGCTTGACAGAAGCACAAGCAAAGAAACCACAAATTAAAAATTTAAAAAAGAGTAGTTAAAATCATTGTTTCAACTTTACATTTCTCCAAGAAGCAGATAACCCAGACTAGACAGTCAGTTCACAGTAGCCACCTCAATGGCCAATAATGGTGAGAGGAAAAAAAGAGGGCAGTTTTTTCCAGTCATCTATATTTTGCAGATTATTACTTTCCCACCATATTTTTCTACAGACACAGATACATTTTAACAATTCTATATTAGCTAGACATAAGTATTTTCTAATGTTCCCACTACTTCCTGTAGAAGCTATTTGATACAAAATTAGCATGTTTTAGTGCATAAGTCTACAGATTCACATCACAGAAATTTTTAGTCCTTTTTTTTCTGTGGAAAAGAGAAAAATGGAGAGATGAGAAGAATGCTAATGATTTGCATTACTTTTTAATTATTTGCTTTAATTCGTTTAATTTTTAAATTATTTGCTTTAATTCCAAAAATTGAGGAATGTAGGTGATTTTGTGCGAGTGTTTTGGGGGTTGAACAGACCATTGTATGACAATGATGCAATGAAAGTGATGCACATAGACATTTGCACGCTGACCTAGCAAAATCTCAAAAAATGCAAATATAACTATTTAAACTGACATTTATTAACTTCCAGAATTGTAAAAAAAACATGCTAAAAAATAACTTCTTTCTATATATATGAAGTGAAAAATCTATTCCTTAACCACCCGCCTATAAATATGGAAAGAGAAAAGTGGAGGACTTCATGTGTTAAGACAGACTAAGATATGAGAATGACCAGGGTTTATGATTTAGGGTGTAGTGATTTGATTTTGTTTTAATATATGCACTGAAAAGCCACATCACATAGAATCATAGAATTGCTTAGGCAGTTTGGGACTTGTCCAACCTCTGCGCAAGCAGTGGCACCTGGAACAGGGTGCCCAGGACCAAGTTCAGGCAGCATCCAAAGATCTCCAGGGAGGAGATTCCACAGCCTTTTGGCAGCCTGTGCTACTGCTCGGTCACTTGCACAGAAGTGTTTCCTGATATTGAGACAGAACTTCCTGTGTTCTAGTTTGTGCCCCCGTGCTCCTTCATCTGTGCACCCTTCCATCAAGTATTTAGAGATATTGATGGGATCCCCTCTGAGCTTCCTGTTCTCCAGGCTGAAGAGTCCCAGCTCTCTTAGCCCCTCCTCATAGGAGAGAGGCTCTAGTCTCTCCATCATCTTTATGGGTCTTCTTGGGACTCTCAGTGTCTCTCTTGTACTTTGTAGTTAATAACATTGAAACAGTCTTCAAAGATTTTGATAAGTCTGCAAAGACCATCAAGTCATATTCTTTTTATTATCTACTCTTGTATTCAAGATATAAAAGGAGAAGCAGTAAAGATCAACTGGTTAAATCTTTAATTGATTGATCATCAAGAAATTCAAATGCTCTGTTTTGCTAAGATCTCTTACGCGGCTCTAACTTGTTGGCCCAGTCAGTATCGCTAGTTGTTCTGATACTTCTCTTTTGCATAACGGTGCAATATTATTTCTAAACTTATATACAGTCAAAAGCATTTCTTTAGCGTATTTCTAAAATCCTGCTTTATTTTATAAGCAAGATAATTTTCACTTTATCCCATTAATCCTTTTATTTGTTCCAAATGACTTACATGACTGCACTCCAGGAAGTAGAGGTACATAAGTGAACGGTTTGCAAAGAGTACAGAAGAAAGATTTTTCAGTGGGATGTCAATTGAGAACCATGATCTAGACTCAGAATCATTCAGTAATATTTGAAAGATTCAACATTTCCTGTAACTCAGAATATGAAATGCCTGACTAAAGCATTTCATTCATGGACTACACTGTTATTACCGTTGTGGTGTCGTAGTACTGTGGGGGCACCCATTTGGAAAGGTTCCTTATTGTTTACTATAAAACACATTTAAAACTGCTGGTCCTACTGCTTTATTAATAGAACACCATTTACCAACAAAACCAACAACTTTTGTCTATCAGTAAAGCAATGCAACAATATGTATCTAAACTTTCCAAGTTTCTGGCATTAACCATTCCACTATGTACTTATGTATAATTTGCAGGAAGATAATAATTTTCAAAATTGATAATGATCTCTTCAGGTTGTTTTGCAGTTTTGTTAAATATTAATGCTCTTCACTCTGATTTTTATGTTTTTTTTTCCCTTCTAGCCTTTCAATTATTATGGTCTTTAAACTATTCCATGTAGGTGGCTGCACTGCTGAATCTCAATTAATACTTATTCTTCAGGTAAGCTATTAGTACCATCAATTTTTGTCCCTTGGGATCTTTCTGAGCTATCTTTTAGAACATTGCTATTTTATTATTTATGAAAACTTAATGTAAAAGCATTTGCTGCTACTTGATAACCACTTCTGGTTTCAACAAGAGTTTAAGAACAAGTAGGCATTGGTACTTTTACAACTGAAAACTGATACCTTATCTCCACTGAAAACAATTTGTGGATAATGTAAACAAATGCATATATAATTTTTAAATCAGGATGACACAATCTATTAAGTTGCAAACTGTAATAATATCAGATGCTTTGGAGTGAAACACTGGACATTGGCATGACTGTGACTAGTTATACTGTACAGCTATTACGTCAAAATGTATGCACAAGTAGTAGCTAAATGGCAAATTATATGAGCAGATGGTACAAAATCCACAAATAAAGATAAGGCTCACCTAGTTGATTTTTCAGTGTATGAACAGGTTTCCCTAAAGGTTATAAGGGACTTTTTCCCTGTACCTTTCTATGTATCTTGTGGCTTTGTGGACTTGACTCTTCTCTGAGGCACCAGCATCCTCATAGTGAAGTTTTAAAAGCCAGTGCAAAGCGTATAGTGAAGACTGCGATGCTGCCCAGCTGTGTTTTATGTCACTAGTTGTATTAGCAAATTGGGTTTTACTCTCCAGTGTGGTTTTGTTGTGAGCCCATCATTGTCTCCATTTGGCACGTGCAGGTCTGGCTCTCCAAGCAGTTTTGATGCATATGAACTAGATATTCCCAGTGCTTCAGAGGGGCATTAGGTTAAAAAACAACCCATTAGCTATACCACCACTGAGTCATGCAGTGTGCATATAATGCTTTTTGTCTTCAGTGAACTTTGCATCATATGTAGTGAAAGTGCTTTGCCCGGGAGCCAGACTTAATGTAATCTGAAGCAAAGCCTCTGACCCCACAAAATACAGATGTGCAGGAGGCTCAGCATCAGCCACTTCTGTCTTCTTATCTGTTCCTGTTGCTCCTAATTGCTTGATCATGCATAAACAAATTTTTAGTGCCCACAGTTTACTGAATCATTCACATCTAAACAGTTCTGCTATTTTCTGAATGCAAATAAGGCATAAAGGAGCAAAGTGCCCTAGGGAGTTTTTAGGTAAAACACCAACTCAGCCAGGTAGCGTAAGTTACCTTGGATTGCATTATCTACTTCAATCTCTTTTTCAGAAATGGCCTTTAGTTCCTTATTTTATCTGTAAACATGTAATATATGTTACATACATATATATACATTATAAGTACATTTTCTTTGTTTACTATCTATTTCTATAATATAAATTATATAACCTATTTGTATCAATGTCAGGTAGCAATATTTGGTTTCTGGGTCTACAATGCTGCCTGATGTGCCAGCTATGTGTTCAGAAAATCTGTACCCTGGTTTGCAAATTGCCTGGTTATCCTGAAGTTGCTTACTGTTGATATTATAGAATATTGCTTGGTCTTGTCTCTCATTCTTTCTTAGGGAAATTATCATGAGTAACTCCTCAGGGCATGATTTTTGTAGATCTTATCCCTTTTACTATGTATTCCCTAACAGCTCTCAATAACGTTCTTAGCTAGCCAGAAATCACTTTTTATTTCTTCCAGATAAGACTGTTCTACTGTTCCAAACAGATCTGATGATGCATATTTTTGCATGCCAGTAACCACTGGAAAAATGCAACTAACTGAAGGGATCCTGGCTTCCATCCTGTCCTCCAAACAAATCAGATCTACATAAGTAGCTCTGAAAGTAATGCCTCCTATTGATTTTCATAGAAACTACATAGATACAAAGAGCACAATAACACTATTCGATAGAACAAATTCTCATCTACAAAACACTATTTTTCAACGTAGTCATCACCATTAGCTATGCATTTTTGCCAGCAATGAACAAGAGCCTACATGCCTCTCTTGTAAAAATCTGCATGGCTACTCAGAACATGGGTTGTCTTGCGCATCACTGTCACCACTGCCTAACTATGCTAACAACGACTGCTTGGTCTCGATTAGTGTTCAACAAGCATTGATAAATGTCAATAGGTGCAATTCTTTCTGCATGAAGAAATTCAGTGACACACCTTTCCTTCATATGCACTTCCATTTGAGACGACATTTTGTCAGACTGCCCCCTCTTCTGCCATCTTTTGCAGGGCAACAAAATGTAGTGCAATATTGGCAGGAAGGTTCAACCTCTATTGCCATACCACCAACATCTGCCTCTGATGTCATGGGTCAACATAATAAAATAAGAGGCATTACTTCCAGAGTAGCCTTCATGTAATGTACAGTCACTGTTTCATATGAAATTCATCAGCATTCCTCCTTACATCAGAACCCAGAAATCCCCAGTCCTCGTGAGCACTACACAGAAGAGCCTTTCTTTACTGTTCTCTCTTGCTTTCATTTTCTCTGATGCAACCAACTCTGTTTTACGAGACATGGAAGAATGCCAGAATCATAGAGTCATAGAATGGTTTGGGTTGGAAGGGACCTTGAAGATCATCTAGTTCCAACCCCCTGCTATAGGCAGGGACACCTCCCACTAGACCAAGTTGATCAAAGCCCCATCCAGCCTGGCCTTGAATGCTTCCAGGGAGGGGGCATCCACAACCTCTCTGGGCAACCTGTTCCAGTGTCTCACCACCGTCACAGTAAAGAATTTCTTGCTAATATCTAGTCTAAATCTATGCTCTTCCAGTATAGAACTACAGAGAAGGATGAAATCCTGTCAATAAGGTTATATGTTAAAGGAACTGGAAAGCACTGGAAGTAAGACTGAAAAAAATGTGAATCTGAGACCCCTCCCATCTTGAAAAAAAGCTCCATCTGTTAGATTGCTAAGTTTTATAGAACAAAATGGGAAGAGAGACCTTCCACATTTTCTAACTTTGTTGGTACCACTGAAGTTTGTGCCAGGACCTATCTGATATAAGCACTCTGAAAACATTTTCAGTGTTGCCAAAATTCATGGAAGAATTCCTGTTCTCTAAGAACTGTAGCTAGCTTAGACATCATGTTAGGTACGATTCTTAGCTGTATAAGAATTAATATATTTTCTGGGTATTTATAAACAAATTTACAGCATTTGGTGATGGTGTGGCATTACTAACATGAAGAATCAAGCAATAAAAAAGAAACTAAACGTCTTCAGAATTAGCCATGAAGTTAATCAGCACTCATTAAAACAATCACTTAAAGTCGCTGAAGGAACTGGGCTTGTTAAGCCTGGAAAAGAGAAGGCTGCAGGGAGACCTCATTGCTGCCTTCCAGTATGTCAATGGAGTTTATAAACAGGAGGGAAAACAACTTTTTACATGGGTAGATAGCAATAGGACAAGGGGGAATGGTTTTAAACTAAAGGAAGAGACGTCAGGGTAAAGTTCTTTACTGAGAGACTGTTGAGGTATTGGAAAAGGTTGCCCAGAGAGGCTGTGGATGCCCTGTCCCTGGAGGTATTTAAGGCCAAGTTGGATGGGGCCCTAGGGCAATCTGATCTAGTACTTGACTTAGAGGCTGGCAGCCCTCCCTGTTGCAGGAGGGTTGGAACTTGATGATTCTTGAGGTCTCTTCCAACCCAAGCCATTCTATGATTCTATGATCCTATGAAAACTTAACAAAGCTTTCATCTTAAAATGATGCTGGGACAGGCATCATATCCATATTGTATGCAACAACTCTGAAACTAGTACCCTAACCTGACAGTGAATTGCTTACATTTGCAGCTTGAGGAATTCATCATTTATACCTCTGTATTGAAAGAGATGCTGAAAAAAGAATGATAGAAATCCTGAAGTAATTGAAAAAAAAAAAAAAAAGCAAGAGAGCATTCCCCTAGGTCTAAATTCATGTAGAGATTATCACCTTCCAAAGTCTTTCTGAAGCAAATGACTTTCTCCCTTGGGCTGTAAATGGAGGCTCTTAATTTGATAGCAGTATTCAAGGTATATAAAGATCTGGATAGTTTACTTGGGCCAAATTGAATTGTAGCTATGTAAGAAAGTTTCAGGACAGACAAGAAGATGTAAATTTTGTTTGTTTGTGGTAGGCAGCAATTCAGTAGACATTTTTGATTGCAACTTTGCCATTTAATGTTCAACTAAATCCTGCTTGTAGTCATCTATGGACTTTTTTGGTGTGAACCTGTGTTCAGTATACAATTTTATATTCCTCAGACTTATTTAGATAGGCAATATGTTACATGAACCAACGTGGAAAATCTGCTGCAGCCTGTATTTTTTGCCTATATCTGAATTAACACATATAGATAAGCCTTCAAAGCAAGTTTTTGAAACACTGTGCAATATAGCAAGGTCCAATGAAATGCTTTAAAAACTTAATAGGATGCATGCCTGCCTCCCTACTTTGAAAGGGAATATGTTTTCTGCATCACGGCAGTATTGTAACTGATTATTTGAGTAAGAGACGGTTAAAATTATTTTACTATTTAAAGAAACAAAAAAGAATTTCTATGAAGTCATTGTTGTCTTGATCACTGGAAGATGCCTTCAGCTGGGAGTTGGTAGTATTCATAGAATCATAGAATCATAGAATCATAGAATCATAGAATCATAGAATGGCCTGGGTTGAAATGGACTCAAAGATCATTGAGTCTCAATCCCCCTGCTGAGTGCAGGGTCGCCAACCACTAGACCAGGCTGCCCAGAGCCACGTCCAGTCTGGCCTTGAATGCCTCCAGGGACAGGGCATCCACAACCTCCCTGGGCAACCTTTTCCAGTGTGTCACCACCCTCTGTGTGAAAAACTTCCTTCTAATATCTAATTTAAATCTCCCCTGTCTCAGCTTAAAACCATTTGCCCTTGTCCTATTGCTATCTACCCTCACAAACAATTGATCCCCCTCCTGTTTATACGCTCCCTTCAAGTACTGAAAGGCCACAATGAGGTCTCCCCGGAGCCTTCTCTTCTCCAAACTAAACAAGCCCAGTTCCCTCAACCTTTCCTCATAGGAGAGGTGCTCCAGCCCTCTGATCATCTTGGTCGCCCTCCTCTGAACTCGTTCCAAGAGCAATATTCAACAGTATCAGAACTGGCTCTTATTTATAACAGTGAATAATGATTTTTAAGTTTATGTTGTTTTGTTGTTTTTTTTTTCCTGGAAAGAGAAGGATGCTAGGGATGGAGAAAAGAGCATATGTTGAACTATCCTGTTTGTTTTCTATTTTACTTATTCCTTGGAGTGTCTATTTCTACCCTTTTAAATTTGTAATTGTTAAAGACACTCAGCAGAGAAAATAGATTTACAAAATAACTCATCCTACCATTTACAAGGTCTGATAATTGAAGTTCTACGGGTAAACATTTAATTACCTAAATTAATAACATTTTTTGTGACCTCTCATAAAATCAGTATTTCAGTGGATAGTAATATTTCATGAAAACAATACACAGTGCAGAGTTCTGCTGGAAGACAAACATTCTGTATATTCAAGACCTGCCTTTGCCATTGAAAATAGAGATTCGTATTTCTTTCAGCCACTTAACCTTGCCAGCCCTTTGACTAGTGGGGAATACATGTAGCCCTGGAAAGAATTTCTATTTGATAACACAAGGATATGTACCATCAACTAATTAGATTGCAGCTAATAACTAGCTAAGTCTTTAGTTTGCATATTTTACATTTTAAATGTAAAACTTAATAATGTACATCATATTTTTCACTTTTGAAATACTGATATAATTAATTTCAACATCAAATATAATATCATTCTGTTAAATTTTTCTCATAACAACTACATTTCACGAAGTATTAGCATAAAACTAGCAATATCATTCAGTTATTAATTTTTTAATACACAAGAAAGACATGATTGTTTCATTGAAATAATATATTTAATTTGTAGAATTCTTAGGCATGAATCTAGAAATTAGACTGTGAAAAAAAAAAAAAAGAAATGCTTTGTTACATTGCGGCAAATTATGCTATGGAAGTCTACAACATTGGTAGGGCAGTATTTTCCACAAGGGCAAGACATCCAGAACACTGAATCATAGAATCACCAAGATTGGAAAAGACCTCCAAGGTCACCCAGTCCAACCATCCAACTATCACCAATACTTCCACACTAAACAATGTCCCATAGAATATCTAAACCTGTTATGTATATTTAGCTTGTTAAATGCAACATTTTTCTTCTGGGTTGCAGAAGCTGCAGTCATTCCTTTCATCTCTTGTTAGATCTGTTGTGGCTAGGTAGGCTGGCAAAGTGCACTCCTGTTGTGAGATAATGATAGCTAGTAAGTTTAAGGATAGAATGTGTGTTTGTACCTTTGGTCAACAAGCTCCGTATATAAACAATTAAAAACAAATATATGTTAAGAACATTGTAGGAACAAAAAGTAAACATAGCCAATAAGAGTAAAATAGTTATCATAGCTGCCATCACTAAAGCACTGTGACATTAGGGTCAGTGAAAAATAGAAATGCAAAGGTGATGGTGAATAAAACAATTTGGGCTTTTAAATGCTGCCCATTATTTTCTGTCCACGCTTCAGTGAATGAAATTAAAGAGCTCCAATACTGTAATAAAAAATTCCATTTTACATCCCTCAGTAAGGTTTAATTTTCTTACTACATATACAGAACAACTAAGTTCAGCAGGAAGCTGCACCTTGAAGAAATCTTGATTACAGTAAGATTTCAAAACTCTTATGTAGCCTAGATTATGTTAAATTTATTCAAATAATGATGTTAGAACAGAAAAATATGTTGTTGTCATAAAGACCTTGATTACTGTAGGTTTCTTCTAACCAAACTTATGCAAACTTGAATGCAGTGTAAAAATTTCTTGGTTACAGTGAAAATACACAGTTTGAAATGAGTCTTTTCCATTGATTTGACTGTTGTGATTCTGCAAGTTTTGAATGGTAGAGGGGGAGACAGAAGTCTCTTTTATTTGAATATCTGCCTGGCATAAAAGATGTTTTTAGAGCAGATTACTGTCAAGGCTAAAATGGCAGTCAAAAATATATCAGCAAACTTGCCCTGTTTTAACAACCAAAACAAATCTGTTATTTTGGGAGAGGCTTAATGCAACACTGGTGATCTTTAGCAGGATGCTAGTGGGAAATGCTTTACCTTTATATGTTCAAGGGCTAAAGATTTTAATAATTATTTAACATTTTATAGTAGTTCATCATGTGCCCACTGCAGCTTAAGTAGAGAAACCATAAACAATGTGTAACTAACAGAAAGACATTGGTTGATGTGAGGACAGGTGCCACCTCTGGCAGAGCTCATGCTGAGGGTCCCCAATATGTTTCCCACAGGCTGTGACTGCAGTGTTCTTCAATAGAGATGGACTATCTGCGGGCATCCTGGCAAGGACAGCACTTGTGGCACTCGCCCCACCCCCAAGCTTTCTGCAAAACATACTGATCAATGTTAATACTTTCCACCACAACATTTCCCAACATAAATCATGGAGGAAAAAGTCAGGCTTTTAATTCTAGTCTCCCACGATCAGTTTGCACCAAACATTACCAAAGAACAACAAAACAGCTTTTGTTTCTGGAGGCTTGGCCTGCTTAAGCACACCAGCACTCCTCTTGTCTTCCGAGCCTCTCACACTGCTGCTCCATGGCTTTTATTCTGTGGTACTCTTCTGCAGGGCCAGGCAGATGCTGCCTGAAATTTATGTCTCACCTAATGAGGCATAAGCTAGGCTATTTGGAGATAGGTTTTCTTGATTTTTTGTATGTGTGGGATGATGTAAGAGTAAATTAAAGCAAGGAGCTAAGAGAGTTTCTTCAGATAAACCAGACAGCCAAAGACTATGGTATCTCAAAAAATATTTTATTTGCCCAGAATTGAAAGTGTTTGTTCTTAACCCTCACAATTATAAAGAGAAAAGACTTCTGAGCTGGCTTCCATGTTTCATTGCCTTTCAGTCATCTACTAATTGTCCTGAAGATTTGTCATAAGAGGACACTGTCTGGTCCATGTGAAAATCCTCTAAATTAATGCACTCTTTGGGAAAGCAAACTTAAGGTACTTGAATCAAAGAGTCAACAGTCTGTCAACATCAAGTAAATCACCTCCACAAACAGCCCTCTACTCAAGTCCTTAAATTAATTAGTCCCTCTAAAACGCAAAACAACAACATCCAGGTTAAACCAACTTTGAATTCCACTAACGAAGCCAACAACCCACTTTGGTTTTGAATTAAGGACTGTGTGTTGTTCATTTGGGCACAGGAGCAACGAGTTAGAGAAAACAGCTGACAGCCCACCTCTCACAAGGATCCGATCCACTAGTTTTACAGTGATTCCTGGAAGCAGATTTTCTATGTGGAAGTCACGGGATAGCAAATGTAAGAAGTCATGCAGGCAGTGTGTGAGAGGCAATGGGATACTGTCTCGCATTCTCTAGCATGGGGAAGGACTATAAACTTTGAAACAATCCAGTCAGTTTTTTAAATCAGTTTCTGATGTGTATAAATCTAGATTTGACAGTGCCTAGACCAGAAATAGGAAACATTGTTTGCAGTTTTGGTGTTCTGTTCAATGTTGGCATTGCAAGCTGGGGGATGAGGTTAGCGATCACAGCAGGACTTATAATGGTGTACAAAAGTGCAGAAAAAAATGGGACACATCAAAAATGTTCTGGAACAAAATAAAGGCAACTATTTGCATTTTCTTAATCAGAATGCTTTTAAGTACACTACTAATCAGATTTAGCAGCCTTTTAAAAGCAGTGCAGCCCACATGAATGGCTGTTTTTGTCTGACAGGAGGGGACAGAGGAAGCAGCCTTGAGGAAGTTCCAACTGCTTCTGTATATGGTGTTTGCCAAGAAACATATTAAGGGCAAACACATCTGTATTTTGTATTAGTGTACAAGGCACTCCGTTATCAGCTGCTGTTGGCCCAGAGCTCAGGTGCATCCAATTTCTACACCTGAAAATCCTGGTCTCATCAGCCATGTTGGAGAAGGGGACTCTGAAAGCCACAGCCAACAGAGTGGTTTTTAACTGCTCTCTCATCACCACCATTCATGGCCACGTATGTACTTCTCTTATACTAAGATTCTGAGATCCTCTTCAGTGCAGGGAATACCATTTCCCAAATCCAGTATGTGTGAAGTCTTTGGGTACTTATGTGGATGGCCTAATAAATCAAAAATCTCTTCAAAATATGAGTGTAATCGGGTCATAGTCCCTACATAATCAACAAAATCAAGTAATTTATAAAACAGTAATTTTGTCAGGGAATACCAAGGGCAAGGGCCTGCCTTGTGGCAGGGCAAGAGGCAACCAAGAGAGCCTTCTCTTATGGGAAGTAGTCCCATAAGCAGGGACTAAACATGACAAGTACAACTCCATGGAGTCCACTGATGAACCAGACCCAGGCAGCCCAGCCAGAAGTGAAAGGAGATGGGACCAAAGACAGGAGACAAGTCTACAGTGTGGATCCTAGTCCATCAATGAGTCAATGCCAGAGCTAGAGACAAGCTGTAAGTTGTGCAGGAAAGGCTGAACCAGGAGACAAACTTCCATCACTGCAAGTCCTGGGGCCACCTACAAGGTGGGACCATAGCAAAGGCTGGAGGCCAACACATTCCCAAAGCACCTCAGGTAAGAGGTGGTGGCTTGGAGCTGAATCATGGATTCTGCCCCTTGGTAGGGCTGGGGGAGGCCCTAGGGGAGAATGGTTAGAGACAGGGAGACCTAATGAGGGCTGGAATTAGATAACCTTTAATGTTGCTTTCAACCCAAGACATCCTATGATGATGATTCTAATGATGCCTTCAGGGCCCTGGGAAATGTGTAATTAGACTTTAATTAAAAAAAAAAATTTAAAAAATGTTAAAATGGGATGTCAAATAATTGTGTATTATTGCAACACAATTACAATTGTAAATTGTTGCATCACCATGATTAAACTGTTCTGATCCTTCTTTACCCATTGTTTATTGATTCACTGGAAAAAACATTCGCAGTTACATTCTTTGAAATACACATCAAACAGAAGGCTGAAAGGATACTGTTGACTCTATTGAATATTGAATTTTTGGAAATACAAGTAGGAAAAACTAGGCTCACAAGAGGCTTCCCTAATTAAGATTTTTGCTAGGTGTCATAAACAAGTAAATTATAGGTATACACCTTTTACTCAGAATAAGCTGTAATTAATTGGGGAATTGAGCATTGAATACATGATAACTTGTTTTTCTGGAATATATAGACAAGTACCAGGACTTATTTAGTATTAAACATTTTGATAAGTCACTCATGAGATTAAGTTGTAATAATCATAATAATGTAGAATTAAATATACAGAAGTAATTTGTATAGCCGGAAAAAGTTCAAAAAATATAATACTGTAGCATCAAGGACAGATGGGAAATGCTTGGAAAATAAGCACAAAAAGAAGAGGTCTGACAAATAGGCATACTGGAACTTCCTGGTTAGAAACACAGGTCAGAGTTCTTGTCCTGCTGCTCTGTGGTATGTTCCTTATGTCTGAATGGAAGACAGCTACTTTGCTTTTAAGAATACCAAACCAAAAGCCTGAGTTTCTGTCAAAAGATCCCTGATGTAAGAAAAAAATAAAACAGCAAAATTAAAGTATACTTCTTATATACTATCTAATATGAATTAATGATTCCTTTACCTATGGATATTTCAATGTCTTTCAATTTCTAGACAGGCAGAGCTGTATCTGGCTCAGAAAACAGACAGGAAACATCAGTAAGTATTCCTGAAAAGAAAATTAGTCTGCATCCTCTCCGTTGTTTTTTAATTATTATTATTTTCATATTATTTCATTCCTTTGTGCTCCCTTTTTAAGACTGAATAAAATTAAGAAAATTTTACACTGCAAAAGTGTAACATGAATGTTTTCATCAAGGTGAATGAAAACACTTGTTTCCCAATACTCATTGCTCTCAGTGAGATTTACTGAAGATAAATGGTTTCAAATCTGCAAATATTTTAGCAGAAGAACAACATAAGAGATTACATGAATGCATAATAGCTACTCATCAGGCAGAAATGGAAAGCAGAGCTAATAAGAAAAGAAATGAGAACAATATGTTTAAGTTGGATTCATAAGGAAATGAAGCACCTAATATTATTCTTGTCTGTTTATCTGTCTGGAATTCGCCTTTAGCAGCCTCTGAGAAGTGTCACCTCAATCTGATAGCTGTATATTTTAAAAAGTGTCTGTGGGAAAAGTTATTAAGTTCCTACAAATTTCTTGAAAATTATTTTGGTTGCATCCTGTTAATGCCTTTTATTTTTCTCTTGTAAAAACCTTCAGAGTTTAGCACACGTGTGTGTCAGCAGCAGGAAATGACAGTGACACAGCATGGTGGCAGACAGGAAATACCCTGAGGGAATGGAAAAAGAAAAGATGGTGTCAATAAGAAAGGTTAAGGACGGATTCAGTTCAAGGCTAAGATACCCAACTGTAAAATGTTTGAATGTAGGTTTCTGCATTCTCATAATGTTCCATGGTATGGTGTCAGTGGAGCAGAAGAGGAGTTTGGTTCAGCCTGTGGCAGGTTGGTGGACTCATCTCTGATACACACTGTGGTGAGTGTCTGTGGTGTACTCTTATTCAGAGAGCTCAAACAGTATTCAAACAGCATTTTAAAACTTTCAAACTCTGTGCTGAAGAATTATGATCATTCTATTGTACCACTAGAATGAGACCTTTTGTGCAAGAATTTTGTGTCCTGATGATAAAGAAAAAGAGGTATATGGGCATAGAGCTTATAATTAGAATTATGCATCATTGGAGAATCCATTTAGTAAAACAATTTATGCACTTACAGAGAGCTAACAAGTCCTCCTGAATATACATTCTGTTTCATACCTTCAGTAATGAAACACGGTAGCATTTGTACCGTTTTTTCTTTTTTAACAAAAAGTATAGTCACCATTCTATCTGAATAACTAGAGGCTACAGTCACACTTACTTCAAACATCTCTGATTTTAAAATCTTGGATTAATATTTCAAACCATACACCATAATTAGAGGCTCCTTAATGCCCCCTCATTAATACAGAAGTCACAACATCTTGTTTTACAGACTAACATTCTAGTGAAATAGCCCATAACTGTGATAAAAAAAAATCCTCTAGGAATTGGTTCTGTTTTATCTGTAGTAATGAGTCTTCCACATTGCCTACATTTTTAGCAGCAGGTATAAAGCCTTTGACTGTGATTTCTATTTCCCTGGGGATCTGTTTCTATATATCAGCACAAGGGGATGAGCAAGTTTTCAAGGTAACATTTTTCTGAATATGGAAGTTCCACTGGCCAGTGAACACCTGGATGAAGCTTATATTTATTAATTTATTTTAATTAGGCTAGCAAAACATAATCAGTTTCAAAGAAAAGGATGAAACTCTGAAAAATACTAAGATAAAGCGCTGAAAATATGGTTCATATTTCCTTCTGCTCCAGTGAAATTATGGTGTTAATAAAATATATGTTTTGCATATTTAATTATATTTAATACCATGCATATTATATTATATAGGACGATTGCTATCCTTTTGCTAATTAATGTGGCATTTCCATACTCTGACACTGTCATTTCAGTGGTGTGTCTATTCTTTTGTTGTCTTGCAAATGAGCAGTTGAAATAAGCAAGTTTGAGAGAACACTGTTTTTTAATGAAGAAGAGGAGACTGTAGGTGAAGTCATCAGGATAAACATCATGCATGCGGTGTGTTTATAGCAATTACACGACAGTCAATACGCCCCTCTAGACAGAACTGAGTTAGCTGAAAAAACATCGATAATAAACACTCTAAACAATATGAGATCTGCTGGAATTATAATAGTTATAATAATAGAAAAACAACTTTATATAGTGTTAAGCTAACCACATTGGGATGTGCTGAATTTTCGCAGACACGGAATTACAAAAGCAAGGTCCCAGATAAAATCCCCTAAATCCACTATCTTTAATCCTCACAAATCTGCTGTGAAAAAACTAATACAGCAGATCTGACAGGCAGCATGTGTACCAAAGGTGACATACAAGGGAGCTAACAGGACCAGCTGCCTCCTGGATTGAAAAACACACTTTGTGAGACTGAGGTGGTGATGGTTTTGTCGCTGAACATCACTTTCATTCAGCTTTGAGAACAAATGTAGTCAGTGATATTTAGCAGGGTACTAGCATCCTAGGGACTAGTTTAGGCTGATACAGGCCCTCAAGACAAAGGAATAAAGGTTAAGTCTTTGACGGCTTTAGGAAGTCTACATGAATTGAATTCAACTGAGCTTGTTATAATCACAATAGCAGGGATCCTTGTCATCAGAGCATGCACTTTCATCACAAGCTGCAGATGAAAATAAATATTTTTATGCTATTCATCTTGCGTGGAAAATCACTTAGAAAAACAAAGTAGTCAAATACCTCCCAAAGACCAGGCATTTCCTTCATTTATTTATTCAAATACTTAACATCTTGTCAAATACGACCTTTGTTTTCTTAAGCTAAGATAAAAGCGAATCCTTTTTTTAAAATCCATGTATTTCTATGTGCAAAGGTATGCACATATTGCTTGTGTGTCTGAACCCTTCTTTTCTTTTGGCTCAAAGCTTGCTTTCTGAGGTATGTTTTGTGATAAGACTCTAACTTACTTACCAAGGAGGCAAATGGTGGGTGTCGCCATGTGGCAATCAACGTCACCGTGTGAACATTCGAAAGCATTTCCTTCAGGGCTGTTTGCCCCAGGAAGAGAGTGCTCAGGAGTGTTTACTGGCGGAAGATCTGGCCTGTGACCAAGTAGCACCAGCTTGGTATGTGAGACTGGGGAATGCTACCATCGTATCCTGTGAAAAACAGGATGCAGGTGGGCACCTCCCTGCTCCCTCTTATCTGCTGGCAAGGCCCAGAAGATGGGTTTTCTGGTGGGATCCCAAAGCCGGAAGCTGCCACTCCAGAGGGAGCTGACTCAACCACTAACTGTCACTCCAAAGAGAGCTGACTCAACCAATTTGGACTTATAAATAAGTTCATACTGCTGTTGGAGGTTGTTGTCGACCAAAGGGGTCGTTGACCAAAAGGGTTGTTCAACCAAATCGGTTGGCAACCGAACAACAAGCCCTGATGACCCATCACCTGAGAAGATCAACGTCGGCACTACAAACAACGCTGGACCCCTGGTGGTGACTATCTCTCTTGCTTTCTACAAAGACTCCTTGCTTTTTTATCTCTTTTCTATCGCCCACTTTCCCTTCCCTATCTCCCTAAGCTACTAGGATTTGTAATAAACTGGTCGGGCTAACATTTGACCCGTTGTGTCTTAATCTCGCCGTCGGGTATACATATATTAAAAGAACCCCTTCTCCCTCCTGTAAATTGGAGCGAGACATTGTGTTTCTACTCAGAGTAAAAACATCAAAAAGTTTATTTGGGAATTTAAGACGAAGAAATTATGCTTAATTATTACCTAAAATTTCCCAAGGGAGAACATTTATTTAAATATATTTTGCAATTTAAATATAATTAGCACGGTATTAGCAATTCCAGCAACAAACACAGAAATTGGCAATTCAAAATGCTGACTTGATCAATGTAAATATCTATCTTAGAAATGGTTCTCATTTGGTTTAACAAATTGATGTATTAGAGTTATAACATATTAGAGATGCTTGTCTACAAAGAAGAAGGAAGCTGAAGGTGTCAAACTCTTCTCAAAACGTATTCAGCATTTTGTAATGGTTGGTCCTTACAATGCCACTTTTTGGGAGTAACTGATAGGAGGTATTGTAAATCCTCCTGGTGCACCACTCTAGGACCGTCTCCACAGAGCAGCCCTCCCTGTGCACAGAGAGCCGCAAGGCTGCTCTTCAACATGGCTATGTCTGGGCTGGAGCTCAAAATGAACAGCTCACATGTCAGCATCAAATGAGTTAACACCTACAAGAACTTCCATTTGAAAGTCTTTGAAAGAGAACACGTTTAAGGTGCCAGAAACTTACTCAGAAACCATCTATTACTCATTATCCCAAAGCTATCTAGCATTCAGAACAGTATAAAGGTAGGCCATATAAGCATATTGGTCCTTATCTACCTGTTCTACTCTCTCAGCAGTTTGTGTGTTCCAGCAGATGCCTGTCCTTGGAGCACACTGCTTGCTGCAGCACTGCAAGCTGGCTCACTATCCCATTCCGTTACTCACTTGCTGATTACTTGGGAGTGCCTTGGACTTTCTGGGCCATCTTTTGTAGCAGATGCAGCTCAGGAAGCCCACACTTCGCCAGCACAGACCAATAGCTGTCTGTAGTTTCCTTAGGGGATCTTTCCCCTTTTTCCTGATAGCACTTCATCTCCACCCTTTTCTAATTCCCAATTACTTGCTTACAATCTTCTTCAAAATTTGGATTTTTTTTTGTTTTTTAATTTGCAAAAATTCATATGCCAAAATTGATGGTTATTACATACATATTTTTTTTTTAATTTATACATACATTCAGGAACTATCATGATGTCTTCATTTTGACTTTCTCATCAAACTGAGATCCTAGAATTCCTACTGACTCCAGCTGAAATAAGATGACTCTTGACAAGTCTATTAAAATATGACTGTAGAATCACATAATAGTAAAATGAAATAATTTATGTGCCACATCATCTTACTTTTAAGCAAATTTAATTTTTATGTTCAGTAAATTTGCACTTGCTTTTTCATATGGGAATGAGGGATTTTTCAAACAAATATTATGAACCTTGAAGTGTACTGAAAGTATAAGTGTACTTTAAAAAGTGGCTGTTTTAAATGTTGGAAAGTCATGGTAAAAATTATTAGAATTAAGCATAGCTTTATTAGGGCAATATAAGAGGAAAGATCTGTGGATGTTTTTATATGACAAGCCCAACAAATTTACTTGGTGTTGAAAAAGATCAGGTAATCCATAAATCAATTTTGATCTAAATTATGAATAGAAACAATTATATCTGCACTATTAAGGAAAAATCTGTTGATTTATAATTGGTAATATCTTTCCCATAATTAAGCCTAAATTAAACACAACCATAATTAGAAGCACTTGTTCCTTCAATAAAGCAATAGCAGCTTTACAGAAATAAGAACAGCCATGCTCAGTGGTGTCACTTCCAATGCATGTGAGCTGTATAAAAGCTCTTAACATTGTAAGAGCAGAGACTGACCTAATGCCCTGCATTGAGCCTCCTTGTGTTACTGCCACTGCACAACATGCAGAGACACGGTACACAGAAGCTAGGAGACACAGTGGCTCACGTCAAGGAATCTGATTGAACAGCTTGAGGATGCCAGAGTACATTGAGTTTTTGTGAACTTCAACATACCCAGAAGCATTATGAGATCACGACAGTATGAACTGAAAAGCAGCAGACTATAACAGCCACACCAAATACAGTTTCATACAATGTAACTTTAGCTTACATACAAATATCATAATGACGCTGATTATAAATCATGAAGAAACTTGATTTACAGTCCTTTCTTCTCATAGTTCACTGCATTTCTATATATTATCATGGCCTGAAAAGATACATGTATGCTAACCAGGACATACAAATATCCAAGACAAAGCTAAACTTACTAGGGAAAAAAACGGTTTGTTGATATAATAAATATATCCACTATTCACTGCAGTATCATGAAAAAAAAATCACTGAAAAAAATACTAATAGTGTAACATTCAGCCTACACCTCATCACTATGGAATAGTTTGGGAAAAAAATAAATTATTTCTTAAAAACAAATTCTGTCACTTTTTGCTTCGTAATGCCTACAGGCACATGCTGTCTATACCATCATCCTAATTAAAAAAATTCAGTAACAGGTAAAGCACTAAAACTGTGCTTCTGCTCACTTTACTGCAAGTGTTAAATATAGCTTGATTCATGGGGCTAGAAAATTGCTCCACTATTTTCAGTGGGATTAAATATGAGCTTCTTTAAGCTGGTCATTGTTCTCAAAAAATGTTTGCCTGCCTTTTCCAATGTCTTTTGAGAGTCAAAAGGACATATTTTCTAGTTCACTTGACAGTCTTTCTCTATGAGTGGGAACAATACTGCAAAATGACTTGTGAAGAGGGTTATCTAATACAAATGGGCATCACTAGATGTCACTATTTTGCAAATGGTCTTGTGGTTCTACTTAGCCAAAAAAAGCAGGACACACATCTTGGAGAAAGTCTTGCTTTTCAAAGGTGCTTTCCGGCAGGTGAATGTCTTCTTTCTGATTTGGAAAATGCATCACACATTCTGGTTATTATGGCATCAGTATAGTGATAAAACATTCAAGGAAAAATCAGTATTTAATTCCACCCTTTATTTGTGCTTTACATAGTGTGGGTGATATAAAATGCAGTGGCTGGACTACCTGGATGACAGCCATGCCTATGTTGGGCTATTCCTCGGGGCTATTTAATGCTGCTGGAGCACTAAGTGGTCTGAAAAAAGGAAAGTATATTTATGAGATGCAATATGTTGAATCACTTAAACAATACCTGACTGAAATATACCTTTATGATTTCAGCCTGAATTTCAAGTTGCCTTTCTCTTGTGGGGAATAAAGTTCAACCTTATGTTCTTCAGAAAAGCTGCAACTCTTTTTTTCAGAGGAGAGATCAAACTCTCAGATATCAAATCCAGTGGTATGTGTTATTTCTTGTTTAATACTTCAGGGTCAGGACTAAGAAGTAGGCCTCTGAGATTTATATCTTCAGTTTGCAATCAACTCTTTTTGTGAACTTCAACAAGCCAGTTATCTCTCTGTTTCAATTTCCTCATCCTCAGAGAAAAAGAATTACAGAAGGGAGACATGACAGGATGTGAACAGAGTCTGGAAAGGGAAGGTCTTTTTTTCCTGATTTTTTGTTTGTTTGTTTGTTTCAGGAGTTGGTTTGTTTTATATTTTTAATGTAATCATTGTTTTAAATGTACAACGTGAAATACAGCAATTTAATGAATTAGTGTTTCCTTTTAGCAATCTGTGTGATACACAAGCTAGGAAAAAGGAAACATTCCAATCATTAAAACATGAGAACAATTCTGTAATTCGTGTTGTATAGTTCAGAAATCAACACAGCAGAGTGCTAATAAACAACAGATATGCCCTGAGGAGGAGATCTATAAAAGTCAGCCCTGTCAATCATTGCACTACTTATTATGTCTGACTTAACAGAAGAATAGTTTTCTTCAAAATTGCCATGAAGTATTTTGCACGATGAACTTTACTAAAGCAAAGATATTTTTATTAGTTTGGACAGGCATCAGCTCTATTATATAAATTGTTGATATTACATATATTGTTGTCTGGTTATTATTTCATCATGTTTAGACTCAGATTTGACTTTGAAAATGATGTTAATAGAAGAGATTGTTCAGCAAAAAAATTAAGCCTACCTATTCACTGAGCAAAAAGACAATACAAAAGACAGAAAAAAAGCTACTGATGATATTGGTCCTTTTCTATTATTTCTCTGTTAGAATATGATATTTCCTCAGGCCAAGGTCCAACGTCAGTATCAAGGATAGAAAGGCCTTTTCTTCCTGTTTCCATTAGAAATAACAAATCTTCTAATATAATACAGTACAACAAGGGACGCTATCCAGAGGGACATGGACAAGCTTGAGAAGAGGGCCCATGAAAACTAGGCCAGTTCAGACTGGAGCAGAGAAGGCTTCAGGGAGACTTCATTGTGGCTTTCCAATACCTAAAGGGGAGCTACAGGAAATATGAAGAGGGCCTCTTTATCAGAGAGAATAGTGACAGTGTTATTGGTAATGGCTTGAAACCTAAGGAGGGTAGATTTAGATTAGACATGAGGAAGAAATTCTCTATTCAGAGGGTGGTAAGGTGCAGGAACAAGCTGCCAGGAGAAGCTGTGGATGTCCAGTCTCTGGAGGCATTCAAGGCCAGGCTGGGTGGCACTTTGGGCAACCTGGTCTAGGGTGTGGTGTTCCTGCCCATGGAAGGGGGAGCAGAACTCATTAATCCTTAAGGCCCCTTCCAACTCAATCCATTCTATGATTCTATGAATAAATGTATGATAGCTAAACAATGAAATGTTTTCTATGACAAGATCAGTTATTTAAAAAAAAAGAAGTCAGAAAAGTGTTAACACTGTCTGATATTATCAACACATTATTGTAAAGCTAGCTCAAGAAGCAAATGAACAATGAAATATCCCAGCAAATATAAAATGCAGTGCAACTAAAAAGAGGCCAAAGTATGAACTCTATTGCTGCTGAAGTAATTTAAAATGCTTGCAGTTGTTGCTACTAATTATGAAATAATCTCACCAGTTCACTCCTAAAAACTTCAGAGTCAGTCTAGAGGGAGAACTAGAAATTATTTAATTAATGTACTCTAAAGTCAAGCTTAAATTGTGTCTCATTATAAAGCCTCCCCCACTGTTGCTACTGGCTTCTGGAAATTCAGTGTTTCCACTTACATGTCCAGGGTTAGAGCTAAAATAAGAGGTAATTAAGGAAACATTAAACCATTGTTTACATCAAATTAAAGAAGTTTTATGATGCAGAAACTACAGAGTAAAATGATTCTGCACATAAAGAAACATGATGAAAGCAGTTAACTGGAGTACCCCCAGAGCATCAACTTCCAATGAAATATACAGCAGAATGGAATTAATTTGCTGATTCTGTTATCTGGGTTAGGCATATCAGTATGTCTTAATTCTAGTTGTTTCAAGTAATAAATACATTTGATCATTCCTTTTCTGTGTTAAAGACTGATGGTAACATCTAGCCAATCTAGACCATACCAGGATGTAAGTATCACTGAGGATGTCAAGTACTGGGTTACTTTATAGAGCTCTTGGATTTGAAGAAACCAGTTGTTCTGAATTCCCATTTTTAATCTTGGAAAATCTGGGAAAAATTCAGAACAAGCAGGAATATATTCTGAAGTAATATATTCTGTTAGTTCGAAAGGTTTTTTTAATGGAACTTCTAATAAGAAGACATCAGAAATCCCAGTTATTTCCAACACGGAAACGACCAAATCTTACCTACCTCTGTCTCCTGCTTTATCAGAAAAACTAGATTAGGAAAAGATGACGTCTTCCTGCACAGCTGGAACTTCAAATTAAATATTAAATCCTTAAGACTGCATGTTTCTTCTACAGTTTCATGACAGCAGTTCATGGGAAAACAAAGACTTCATATATAGAAGCAGCAATAAATAAAATAATATATATATCCACATACATATGAGTATGTTCAAGAATTATGCAGGCAATGAGAGAACAAAAGATGAGAATGTCTTTCAAACAGTCATGAGAATCATAAGCTTTAACACCTTGGGTAAGGAAAATCATCTGATTTTTCAAACTGCTCTGATAACAATTCATCCATTCTACCAGCTGTTGGAGTTCAAAACTGCAAAGCTGCAATAGACACAGCTGGCTGGGGATGCATGAGGTAACATTTCACTTAGCTCAGTCTGTCTGCCAAAAAAAAAAAGGAAGAAATGCCATATGTACTTATGTACTCCCTACCTATTAGAATAAGCACACTGGCACTGACATCACATAACTTTTTTAAAAATAATGCTTAGTACAGATTATGATTTGGATTTTGAAATATTCTTTCCCCCAAAATCAACTACTTAATAATTTTGTAATTCACATTTTTCATATCCATGCATGAATATTTCATATTGGCATTTTTCCTGTGAATAACAAATGAGTCAAAGTTATTGTTGCAGAGCCACAGGAAGATCTTCCCACAGTAGCTGTCAGTGAAGATAAGTGTTCATGCTCACTCTGAACCTTGGAATAGCTGGCATTGGCCCTGCCCATTCTAGGCCCTTTTTACTGTCCATATACAAATTAATTTTACAAGACTGAAACTGATCTGCCTAAAAGCAAAGCATAGTGAAGACTACACCCATGCAACATAAAAATATACTTATTCAGATGCTTTCCATCTTTAAAAAAAGAAACGTGTAAAAAAACACCAATAAATGCATACTCAAAATTTTCCTCTTAAAAGATTAGTTTAAAACTATTTCTGAGTTTTTTAATTTTAGTTTTATAAATATCAAGGGAAAGAATAGAAATAAAATCCTCAACCTTTGCATTCTGAAGCCTCCAAAATGCATGTATTCTGTCCTTCTAGTCAATAATATTTACAAATATATATTGCTATAAGTAAGAATTACTAACAGGATCATAACATTACACTTCCCGTTTACATGGAAAAAATATCTACTAACTTCAACAGAAGAAATACCCAAGCATTCTTTGACAGTGGGTTCATATCCGTCAAATCAACTTAATAATCTTGAGTTAATCATAGTCATTTACAATCCCCTTCTATAAATCAAAGATTTATTTCAACAAGCATCAGAGGGATGATGAGATACCCAAACTTCTCCTGTGTGCAGTTCCCCCTGCATTTTATATATAGCATGCATAGTCCCCACTCTCTAGTTCTGGAAGTTCATTTTTAGTATCTCCGCTCCACTGTACTAACAGCTATCTCCTTTTAGTGATTAAAATACTGTTTCTTCTCTTGCAATGAATTAATAACAAATTAACTGTAGCATGAAGCTGAATGATATTAAGAATTTATTTTCACACAGCTAGACATCATAACAGCAGTCTTAGTTTCAAGGTCAAATGACAGAACAGAACTTGGAAAGTACTTTACATCAATACCAGGTATCTGAGATCTGTAACTAATGTTTGCAAATACTAACCTTTACTACATAAGAAAACAAAAACAAAACAAACAAAAGCAACAAAAGCATTAATGAGACATTATTTGGTGTTTTCATCACAGAACTGTAGGATGGGTTGGGTTGGAAGGAACCTTAAAAATCATCCAATTCCAACCCCATGCTGTGGGGAATTTTCAAGCAGTCCATACAGTTTACTCACTTCAGGCTTTTCACACTGATTCCCAAAAATGCTCCAGATACATTAAATATATTGTCAGCTGGATATTGTATTTTCTTGAGTCAGTAATATCGCTTCTATTCACAGTGACAGATATCAAGCAAACACCAACCTATGTACGGGAAGCATGTGATCGTAACTGTAGAGGTGAACAGAATACTGATGGTGCAGTTCTTTGGGTTACACATTTAACCACAAGCACGAATATTATGAAATTTTATCCAGATGCCTTTGCAATTTCATTTTCCTTCTTTCAGTTGTTAAATCATAGAAGCAGAATCACAGAGTATCATGTAGAAAGGACCCACAAGGATCAATGAGTCCAGCTCCTGGCATCACAGAAAATCACCCCAAATTCAAATCCTATGTCTGAGAGCATTGTCCAAACAATTCTTGAACTCCAGCAGGCTTGGGGCTATGATCATTGTTCTAGAGAGCCTGTTCCTGTGCTTAGTTGACTTAAGAAAGAAACCTACTATCAGTAAAACATTTGGATCTAACCTGTAATTTAAAATGTGTAATAATAATGTCAGTTTTTGTATTTTCATTCCAAAATTTTACTTTTGACACATAGCAATACTTAACCATGAATGTATTTAGGCATATATAAGTGGAGTTAAATCATTAAAAGAATTTGTATTGCATCTGTGTAGTTTCCTTTCTATCACTACAGTAATTATTAGTTTTTCTCAGAAAAGCAAAGACTTTCCTGATTTTGTCTTTCCAAAGTTTATTCAATTTTAAATCATTTAAGTTTAAAAATACAGTTGTCACTTCTGAGAATGAAACACTCCTTGCTTATATGGGATAGATTCAATGTCTCTTACCAAGTTGTGTTTGCATACTGGTTTTAGAACAACATTCTAAAGATCAGAATACAAAATGAAAACAGTAATGATTAAATAAGTGTTCAGGGATTTCTCAGCTAGAAGCACATAGTCTGATCTTGGTAGACATTATAAATGGGCCTTATATGGATACCCAAGACAGCTAAATTCCCTTAAGATACTTATTACCAAAAATTGTCACCTAAAGACACAGCTGGGAACCTTAGTGATTAGCATTGAAATTACCTGCAATAATTATAGTTCTTTAAACTGTGTTAGAGGAGAAAGACGTGAAGACGGTTTCTTTTATTTCTTTTTACAGCTGACTACTAAGTATTGTTCAGCATCCAGTAAAATGTATTGATGCTGAGTGAAAACAAAAACGATAACATTTAAAAAGCACGCCAAGATGTTTAAATGCACTCTGCTGAATAATACTGGATGTCTAGCAACAGATGTTGTAAGACACAATTCAAATATTCCCTTCTTCTGATGCATTCTGTGGACAGTACTGAAACTCTTAAAGCTCTAAAAGACTTTGCCATGAACATGGTGAGTCCCTACACACAGGCAAGGATGTCACAGCACATAACACACATCAACTGTATGAGCACAAATCAGAAATTTTAATTTCATCATTCTCTATATAATGGGAGTGAGAGGAATCGACTGTCAGAAGACAGGGAAGAGATGAGGGCTGTTCCCAAAGTAATGCCTCCCATTTTATTTTGTTGGCCCATTACATTAGAAGCAGAGGTTGCTGGTATGGCAGTAGAGGCTGAAACTTCCCATCAATTTTCTGTTATATTTTGTTGCCCTGTGACAGATGGCAGCAGAGGGGCAGTCTGATGAAATGGTGTCTGACACGGAAGAGTGTATGAAGCAAAGGTGTGGAATTCAATTCCTTCATGAAGAAAAAAAGGCACCCACTGACATTCATTGACGCTTGCTGCGCTGAATATTGAAAGAGACCAAGCAGTGGCTGTGAGCACAGTGAGGCAGAGGTGGTGTGTTTCAGTATTGGCAACAGCGTGTCACCTCCACTGGTGCAAATTTTGAAGAGCACAGCACACAGGATCTTGTTCACTGCTGGTGAAAAGGCATAGCTTATGGTGGTTACTCTGTTGAAAAATAGTGCATCGTAGCTGAGAATTTTCTCTGTCAAATGGTATTATTATGCTGTTGGTATCTGTTGTAGTTTCCATTGAAACAAGTCAGTGATTATTTTTGGAGTGACCTACATATTTTGCCAAATCTAGCAATTACCAAGAAGGTAATTGTTTCAGAATCTTACTACAGCAAGATTGGCACTTTTATCATTATTTAATATCAAGCTTATAAATGAAAATTCACTTCCTAGGTCACTTCACAGTGAGTTCCTTGACACTGTGAAGCTTCTTGGGATATAAAATATAATGAAAACCTTGCAATGCTTTATAGGTCTCGTGTTTGTCAGAATGCAGCTCTTAAGGACACACAGTGCAAGTCTCCTACGTTAAAGATTTTTCAGATGGTAATCACAAAAATGACTGAGCAAATTAAAAAAGATTCTAAATGCACACACAATGCACAGTGTGTTCAATAAGCTCTGAAAGTGCCTTATCAAGATTGGAAACTCTCTCAGAAATTCTCAGAGAATACCATAGTGTTTCTTTCTTTCCGAAGGACAAACACCAAAGATTTACACTGATAAAATGTTAATGTACTTCTATTGAGATTAATGAAATAACTATTTAGTATATAAAAAAAATCATTTTTAATACTCATTTTACCATTTTTAAGCATAAAAAATCTGTTCTGATCTGAAATGCAACCTGATTAATTTAAAGCACGTATGTTGCACTTTGGCACTTTACATGAAGAAATATTTTTCAATAAATAATTTGCCAATAATTGCCTCATTTATCTACTCATTTTGGGGGAAAAGATCAAGAGCAATAACATTTAAAATCAGCAACTACACAGCAAGTTGGGTTTTTTTTGTTGTTGTTGTTTTTTGGTGGTTTTTTGTTTGTTTGTATTTTGCAATGATTTAACATGAATAACAACATAATTATTTTTAAGAGAAAGATATATACAGCAACCTGTAACTGCTCATGTCAGAATTGTGTGTAATGGCTCCCAAGGAACCATTAAGTTGTAAATGAGCACTTTTTTTTTTTTTAATCTAAATACATACTTTTCAATAGAAGTGTGGAGTCCTCTGGTACTACTCTGCTCAATTAGATAAATAGTACTTTAAGACAATAAGCATACATATCTATACCTACTCCTATTCCCATATGTATTCAGCTGTGCACTGTTATAAAATATATATACAAACATACATATATATGTATATACACGCAGGAGACCATAATAAGTGTTTTCTAGCACATCACTTATCTCAAACAATACATGCTTTCTCCATTTTGCATTCACCTTATTCAAGTGATAAACTATACTGATTTAGAAAGCAATTCTAAACTTGGCCTGTTAACTTGTAAAAATTGCCTGTAAAGTGTGTTGGCATTGAACGATGCCAACAAAGTGAACATAAATTCCAAATGAAGTAAGAGCATTTGAAAAAAAAAAAAAAAACAAACCGCACATGATTTCAAATCTCTGTGTTTACTCACATGGTATTTGAATTCTGATCAATAGGATGTTATCAAAAAGATTGTAGAGAACAAGTATAACCAAAGTACAACACTAAACCAAACAGGGACAACTGCAAGTTCTAACAGATCCACTTAACTCAAGGGAAAAAAAAAAAAAAAAAAAAAAAAAAAAAAGCTGTGTTGACACCTAATTTCAGTTTATGTCAGGCATTTTTCTTGTTAATAATCCTTAGCGGTCTAATTGCCTAGCATTTTGCAAAGCTCACAAATGACTTATGCCAGACTTGTTGGGCATAATAAAAACAATTATGTATCCATAATTCATATTTTATTTGTTCTGTTATTTCCTCTGTTATATGTTAACTACCATAAACAAAAGAAGGGTCTGTTTTTGCCTCTGCTGGCATGTTAAGTTATAGGCTTAGAGGCAGTCTCAATTTTAGCTAGTTCCTGATTGAAAGTTTGACTTGTTTTGTGCATACCAGAGTTGAACAACCTACTGTAATATGGGGGCTCCCACTCTACAGCAGAAAAATCTTTTTGTCCTACCTAAAGAAAAAAATTTTACTGTCAATGCAATTCATTTTTGGAGGTGGTCTATATGGCCAAACCAAACACGATCTACTGAAGAAGATGAAAGCCACATGGCTGATACCAAGCACTAAGCCATGAACATGCTTAACTCAGTGGTTAAGCCCTCATCCCACCCATAAATTGAGCTCAATTTCTAAAGCCAACCTACGGGTCTTTAAACTTATTTATCTCTCTCCCCATGCCTATAAATCACTATTTTAAACCAGTTTAATGATCTCGAATGCACTTATTCATGATTTTAAAACACTTGGGACTGAGGCGTTTGCAATTGCTTGAGGGCTAATGAGGTGTGAGCTGGGTCAGGCAGAGACGTTGTAAGACCCTTACAACAAGAAATAAGAAGTGAAGTGAAGAAGTGAGTTTAAAGAGAGAGAGTGCTTGACACACAGGGAGGAGGCTGCCATTCCTACATTGTGGAGTGGGACTATCAAAGGCAGAGAAGAAAGAGGGTTGGGGGTGAAACGAAAAAACGGAGCACAGAGGAAAGGGAACTGGGCAGAGAACAGCCCTGCAGTAGAAATCAGATGCACTGAGGAACCTGACTTTTAAGGTGAGAATGCCAGTTCACATTTCACATATAAGAACAAAGGTAAAGTCCGTGAAGAGATTCCAGGGGAAGCAGTGACACACTAGAAAGGAAAGAGTGGAGACTTTATAAGGAGGGAAGCACAGAGGAAGAGAAGGTTAGTTACAGCCTTGGTGGAAACATCAGGCCAGGACTGTAGTCCTTTCCAATACCTCTGAAATCTAAAATGCTTTGTCTGGGATAGAGATTTTCAGGATTAAAAGTGTTGACTTTTACGTCTTGGGCTAAAACTATGATCCCATTTGAGAACAGCCTATATACAAACAGAGCTGGAAGGAGATTTCTTAGCAGCTGAAAGAGAGAATTGTACGCTGTCAGGAAATGGAAGAGATGTGAATTTTCTTGAAGTGCAACAGTTAGGGTGCCACTAACAGACTGCTGTCTATTTAAGCAGGTACTTAATTACCATCAATCAAAGTCAGTGACCATGCCAGCACAACGTTAAAAATAAAAGGGAACTGTTTTGTTTCATTTTCTCAAAAAAATGAAAACATCCATCACAGAGGTACATCTCAGGGTCTTCAAATGCCTGTGCTTGAGAATGAAGAGATGTCTTCAAATACCAACATGAAGCAATTATCATTTCCTATATGAATAATCCTTCATAATGATTCTTATGATTAAAACTTGGCATGCTCCCAAAAAGTCCCACTGAGGCACTGGTAACCGAATGTGTTACCATTCTCACACAAAATGGGGGGCAACAGCATGAAAACTGTGAAATTCGGGTGTTAACACCGAGGCATCAGATAACACAAATATTATGTTTATCTACTGCTTTGCAGTGTTGCTTGAAGTGGAAGTTGTGTAATTCCACTTTGCC
The DNA here is from genome assembly GCF_002078875.1 of Numida meleagris. Taxonomy (NCBI): domain Eukaryota; kingdom Metazoa; phylum Chordata; class Aves; order Galliformes; family Numididae; genus Numida; species Numida meleagris. The sequence continues at coordinate 89,924,621 of NC_034411.1, read as the reverse complement.
ATTTGCAGATACGCTACTGCACCTGCTTACAGCCTTTTTAGAATGCTAGTGTCCTTCTGCAAAGCAGAGCTTTGGAGAATTTCAATGCATTTCTTCAGGGCTGATGGCTGTATTGAAAGGACTCTAATAAGTGGTAAACATTGAAAAATGAGGACTCTTGACATTAGGTGAAAGACACATAGCCTGTCTCCTGAAACAACCATAAAATAAATTGAAACATTAACAGTGTCCTTGCCCTCCAATACAAGCAGGATGGAACTGTTATAAACTTTGTATAATGCAGTTAAATAGGTTCACATAAAGGCACATTATTAATAAAAGGAAATGTATCTTTGTAAAGGGAGGACATCTCCCTAAACCGAATACGAAACATGCCACATGAAAAAAGAAAAAAAAAAAAATCTGTTTTCCAAATAGCAACATTTCTATAGATGTAAATAGGGGAAAAAAAAAATTCTGCTGATCATCCTCTCCTAAACCCCATTTAAAATTATTTAAAATTATTCATTTACACATTTGCAGTTCTTTTCTCGGTCACTGCTAGCATTTATAACTCCACATCACAGCTCCCGTTCTTAATACAGTAATTTATATGCAGTGAAAAGCTGGAAGTGGCTGATAGCCACTAAACAGAATCTCGTTTGGGACTAACAGCTTTGGGTGATGGCATCTAAGGCGGTGGGCCAGAAAGAAAAAAAAGGACAGGGGGCTGGGGGGTGGGGGATGGATTGGAGAGTGGTTCTGAACATGGCCATTCAACTAACATAAAAGGCAATCGATTGCCATGCAACTCAATAGAACTGCTGATTTGGAATTCATTCAAATACACAGCCCTGAACAGAATCCTTGAATGAGTAAACAATTTGCTTTTGTTAAAGACACATGAGTTCTCTCATCATCTGACATTAGAAAACAATGCACAGTAAATATTCTGAGCTCAGGTTAATTACAAAAGAAACTTCCCATTCAGTTTTAGAAACCACTCTTTTAAAAAACGTAAGTTAATACTAAATTAAAAAGTATTCTCAATCAGTGTTAAGCATTCTCCAAAATATATGAATAATTCCCTTTACAGATAGTTGCCTCCAAAATTTAAAGGCAAAGATGGACAGCAGGAAAACAAAACAAAACAAAAAATAACAACAGATATGGCGATTAAAAAACAAAACAAAACACATATTTCGTGACTATACAGATCTTTGTTTATATTCCAGCAACTAATAGCAATCAATAAAAAAGGCTTTGCACTCTTTGTATTGAGAATAACCCATCCAAAGTGTATACATTGCTCCAAACTAAAACTAATTTGGTTGCTTAAATTGCTTTTTCAAGAAAAACAGGCAGACAAAAACTCGTTGACAAAACTTTACAGAAAATAATAAAATATAATTCTGATCTATGATTCAATGACTCTATGATATAATTCTATTAAAAAGAATGAAGGAATACAAATTTATATGGCAAAAGTCACCTTTACCTTTTTCATCAGTTACTTAAGCTCAGTTCCACATATACATGTAAAATTTTGTTTCACATAGGAAACAAATATATGATTTTTCCAACCAACGTCAACAAAATCCAAATCTAAGTCAGCTGTTTTGATTTGTTTTTTTTTTTTTAAAAAAAAAGGAAGCTGAGATTTTAAGAATGTTATACTGATTCCAAAAGTGAAATAAATTGTAAGAAAAATTATACACTTCATCTTATAGTTTGCTAATATTCACCTAAGACCTTGTTTTTCAAGTTAATTTTGCTGTGAACACTACTTCCATAGTTTTCTAATAAGGAAATTTCATTTCTGAATTGTCAATTTTGCAAATAAAATTAAGATTACATTACCAGATGCTTAGAGTAGAGCTCTTGTTCTGGATTGTTATCAGTAATTTTCTGGAAAAAAATACTAAAATGACAATAATTCTATACAAATAATTCATCATTAAGTATATGTTTAATGTAAGAAGAGTTTAAGAATAAAAGAATATAGAAGAATATAATAATGTAATATATGTCATGTTTCTTCTTAATACAGGATGTGAAATTATTTCTTCTTGTATTAAGAAGGTTGGATATTAGGAAAAATTTCTTCTCAGAAAGAGTGGTGAGATATTGGACCAGACTGCCCAGGGACACCTGTAGGTGTTCAAGAAAAACATAGACGTGGTGCTTGATGGACATGGTTAGTGGGCATGGTGGGGATGGGTTCATGGTGGGACTAGATCTCAGCAGTCTTTTCCAACCTTAAATGATTCTATAATTCTATGATCTTACCTGTAATTAGAATCTCAGTTTTACTCAATCTCAGCAGACATTAAAATGGCCAGAGGATTTCTTTACTAGATGTTGTATCCTGATGCTAACACTGCAGGTCTTCAGATGGATCAGCATTTCTCTGTACTTGTCTTGACCTACCTGGAGATTATTTTTGCTTCTAGTTACAATTACTCAGTGACCAGGTAACTATTACCCACATTCTTTAAACTATTGCTTAGCTTTGTACAATTATGTGGTGTAACATACTGTTACATATATTTTGTATCCAATAGATGGTTACACCATGTAGTGTACACCTGATAAATTCCATTTCTTTAAGTTAGGTGTTAAATGTTAGTGTCTCACTGAATGCTACTTGGCTGCAAATGTAAGCATCATTTCCACTTTCTAAGACTGGAAAACTGCCTTTAGATGGGATGAGCAGGTGAATGGCAGATGAAATGTTGATTCTTAGAGATGCTCTAAAATAATTTAATATTCTTCTCATTTTGTGCTAAGCCAAAGTCCACAGAAACAAAAATAATCCTATTCCATTTAGCAAATAAAGTATTTCTACATCTGATGCTGACAGAAATTATTCAAATTTTCCAAATGAATCTTGCAGCTGTAGCATATTTTTTACAAATTTTTCCCATTTAGGTTTCATCTGAGGTGACCATAAGTGTAAAGAATTAAGAGCCGTCCTCTGTTTATGTGCTGGGGAGAAACAGTGAGACATTTCCTTTAGCACTGAAGCACTGAAGTGGTCCATGTAAGCTCACTGTATATAAAATCTCCCATTTTTCTAAAAGACGTCTAGTTATTAGTCGCTCTTGAAATATCCTCCACAGAAGTGACCTGCTGAACTGCTAGCTGCTTAGAGTGAGAAGGAGGAACAGAGGGTGTATTTTCTCAAAGTCTGTTTACATAATTTGAGAAAATATAAGAAGCAAAGAAAGTATTTGCCTGATCTCTCGTTGACCTTGAAGTCTGTAGGGCAAACTACAAAAGTTATGTAACAATTAAAACAGACAAGAGGAAGAGAGGCAAATACTGGTGAATCCTCAAATATAGAAATGCTATATATGATTAAGCCACCAGTGTTTAAAATCTGTCTGATGCATTTTGTGAACTCAGTCTTGTTTTAATTAATGTCGTTAATAAAAATATTCACCATTAATTTTTAACATAATAAAAATATGGAAAAATAAGTAGGAACATTATTCCCAACACAGCCATTGGAAAATTTAATTACAGTTAAATTAATTCTTCAAATTTTAGCTTTCTCAAATTAGGGAAAGTTTGAGTTTGGTAATAAATTTTAGAAAATAATTCTGTCTTCCAATCACATTTGAAATATTTTACTTTGTGTAATAGTCATTTTCTATTATGACAATAATGAGTAATGAAAAATAGGCAGCAGGATATATATGCTTCATAATTTTGGATCATCTTGAAGGTATTTGAGTATTAAGCTGAGATCATTCTACAAAACTGCTGACTTGGCCCAGGATGTATATGGTGATCTAAGGAGACAGACACTGTACTGCAGCAATTAAGTTGGCGTTAAGAGCCAGCTCTCTCTCAAAGTTCTATCCAATAATTTAGCCAGATTTATTTATTTATTTATTTTTTAAAAGTGAAGAGATGAAGACAGAGAAGGAATCTAACATTTGAGTCTTTTTATAATTCCAAAGCCTAGTACTCTCCACTTTGATCTACCCTGAACAGGCTAAGGTAGAAATTAGTAGAGAACTTCCATAAAAGTGGTCCAAGACGACAGATTTCTGTCTGGCCTGTAACATTCCTCTTTTGTTCCTAAAAAGTCAATGCAGAAAAGAAGCCTTGACAGATCACTGTTAATTTATCAACAAGTTACAGAGCATTTGGGAAGAAGTGCATTGGCTACAGTCTCTTTAAGGGGAGAGAGTTGCACTCAGGATTGACAAAACTGGCCAAACAAATTAAAAGATTAAAGAGTGGCTGTTAGCAAGAGATAAAAAGCAGATAGTTGATGGATAGGAAGATACTTATCTGAAAATAAAATGTCCTGTGAATTTCCGAGGACTTCTGAAATACTAAATTTTAAAGGAGAAAAAGAGAACATAAGTAAAGCTAGGTGGCGACATGCTACAGCTGTAAAACATTATCCTCCAGTGTACAACTTCTGAATGATTTACCTGTCAAGCATCACATCTCTAGAGACCTGACCTTGACCTGTCAGCCTGGATGCATTAAAATACTTTGCCTGGCCTCTAACACTAATAATGATCACAGGCTACAGCATAAAGAATTCTTCAGAATGCTCTAAAAACCAAGAGTAAAAGAGGAAGAATGACACAAAATGCTTCACATCAGTTATAGCTAGCCCTGAACTTTTTGTCTGACAAAAAAAGGTCAGAAGGGGTAAAGAAGACAGATATTCAAGAAATAAAGGCATCGCATGTTTTGTTCTAACCATACAGAAGGATGCAATATAAAAAAGAAACTGCTGGCATAAAGGACACAAACTTAGCACTCTACCTCCTTTCTTCATGCTTTCAGAGAGTACACATTGGTACATGCAAACTTCTAAAGACTGTGGTCAGAAACAGGAGTTTAATGAGATGATTCTGAATAGAATTAAGAGATTCTATATTCAATCCATGCTGTGTATATTTTGACATGAGGTTCCTATGACGATTTCTTCCTTCTCTCAAAAACAGAGAGGAAAGAAAAAAAAAAAAAACCACAAAGCCCAAAACCATCTTTCTCTCTTACAGGAACTGCTAGAAAAAAATAGCAGTGCATTTTAAAACATTTCCATACTGAAAGCATACTTGAGAGAGATTACAGTAGGTAGAATAATTAGTTTTGTATTTTGTTGATTGATAACTTTGTGCATGTTTTGCCCAAGACTGTCATACTTCCTCAGTTCCACTTCTGGGTAATATACAAACTGGTTTCTTAATTGATATAACTTCATGTTATTAGGAGTGCCATAGTAAAAGGAGTTATGTGATACAGAAAAAGCCCGTGGCACAAGCTCCTTTGACTCTGTCAGCAGACACAGCCTCTGCCGAATGCCCAGCTTCCTCTCATCCTACGATTTATGAATGTCCAAAATGTATATCTTCCAGTGAAGGAAATATCAAGGGTAGGCTAACTGGGTGAGTCTCAGCTCGATGCCCTTCTAGAGCCTAGCAACAATTTTCTGCCACAATGCTCTCAGGAATGATAAAGATTTAAGCCACTCGGAGAATGTCTTGCAATTTCTCTAAACTGTTGATGGAAAAAGGAAAGAACAGGAAGTCAAAACGTGTATTTTTGTACTTTCCAAATATAAAGGTTTAATTTAAACTAAATTTCATCAGATGTACTTCAAAACAAACTTTCTATCCAATAAAAATGAAGAGGAGCTACTTCCTTTCTCTCTCTCCTTCTCTCTCTCTCCTCAGCCTTCATATTCATTCACTACTTTCTCTCATCTCTTCACAGTTTCATTGTTTTTACTTACTCTCTTTAGAGGATTACTCAGTTTGGAGGTTCTAGGATTCTCCATTTTACAGATGGGAAGATATGCCCCAAAGGAGCACGTTCAGGAAGGTCAGTCCCAGTGAGATCTCGCTGGAAAGCTGGAGGAAGTCAGCTGACAAAGGAAGCAGCTGCTCAGGTCACTGCCTGCTCCTCCAGTGTCATGGGAGAGTGGAGTAAGTTATGGCATCCCAAAAATGCCAGCCCATGTCCTACCTTCACATGGTGCTCAGCTCCTGCTGTTTGGCACATTGATTGATCCTGGCTCCTGGCTCTCAGCTCCTCCTGACAGTGGCAGAACAAAGGTTCACAAACGTAGGCAGGGCAAGATCTTCCTCTATAACTTCTTCCTCCAGCCTTCCATTTCTCATGGAACTCCAAACTAAATTACATTTCCTGCACTCACTTGAATTCTCCAATCTTTCCTCAAGTCTTCACAAACCTTTAGGAAACCCATTTTTCATTCTAGATCTCTTTCAGAATCCCTCTGCGAAACACCGCTTGTTATCTCCACCGCTGAGTATTCCTGTGCTACCTCTATTTAAGCAGAAGCAAGCAGAATTGTAAACCTACATCTACAGCAACTTCTTGCCAGAGAAAGAAGTGTCTACATTACAGCAGTGCTTTGTATTTCACAATCAGAGTAATCATAGTATACAGGAAAGGATAGAGATCCTGCTGATATGGAATAGCAACTGCTTGCTTTAAAATCAAGCTATAAGAGGTTTTCTTTCCATTCTAGGAGTTGTAAGATAACACAATCACTTTATTAGAAGCACCTATTGTATTTACCAAGATTGAAACCAATCTCTCTCACTTTCTGAAGGAACACAGTACCTTGAGCTGTAAAATCACTCAAATGTTGGAAACACATTATTCATGATGTTTGTTAAGAATGACCTTTGTGCAACAACAAGCAAACATAAAGGATTAGACCAAACAGGCACATGGACAAAAGTTGTAAGTAAATGTTGTAGCCCAGTAGGAACAAAACTGGAAAGCACAGCTTTCTATTCCTGCCTTGACAACTGCTCATTTAGGGGTGACTTTCATGTAAAATACACAATCAGTCTTCAGAGAGGGAAGGAATTCAGGTTTCTCCAACCAAGTCTAGACTATCAATCTACCTTGGTTACATAGTTATACTACCTTCTCTGCCTTATGAATCTTTTTTTTTTTTTTCTTTTTTTTTTTCCTGTGACAAGGATTCATCTCCCTAAGTTCTCCTGTCCACCACACTGTATGGTCTGACATCGATCTCAAAGTTCTAGTATCAGCCTGCATGCTGGAAAAATTGCATTGCTACATATAGGATTCTTAAATCTTTGTCTGGGTCTAGCTTCAAAGGACTGTACTTAGATAAAGAAATCCATGGTATATTGCAAACGGAAGTTTTTCATTTTAGATAAGCACCAAACAACACAAGCATCTTTCACTGCCCACTTGTTAATAAAAGTTTATAATTTCCAAAAAGAATGACCTCTTAGAATATATTTTGTCTTCTAAAATTGCATAGAACCCTCTGATAAATGATACTGCGTACTATACTAAGAGCTTCAGAGTTACAGCACAAATGATACTCTTAAGTGCAATGCTACTATTTGAATCACCAGAGCAGGCCAACTCTGACCAGTGTTTGTTCCAGTGCTTCCACAGCCGACAGCTTCAGTCCCAAGGGTGCACTGTCACTTGCACCATTGCAGTATGGCACAAAGAAGAAAACTACAACCAGCAATTATGCTGACAAACTTCAAGGCAGGCACTAACTACATATATAAGGATATGAATATACAATATGAATACAAATATGCTGAATTTTCCTTAAACTGCAATAGTCTATTTTATTACCATCATGTACATGGAAAATTTCATTAATTATCAATTTTGGAAATGAGTAAAGAAAAGGTAAAATGCAAAGCCTATCTTAATGATTTTAGTGCACTGTGGCACATCAGAAACTTTGAACATTATTCCAAGAAATATAAAACTACACATAAAAAATCTGGTAGTCTCAAACAGGCAGTTATTAAAAATAAGATTTCCTTAATGTCACGTATACAGATTCATTCACAAACCACTTCCTATATCCGCCTATTCATAGGTACCAATGCTTCTTGGAAGACGAATTTCTAAGAAACAACTGAACAGCTACAGCTCAGACTACTAAAGCTTTTTGAATAATAATTAAAAAAAAACCTCTCTTTTTCATAAAACGGTTTCATATTATCACTGAGGAATTACAAAGACCTCCACTCTTGAAAATTCATTTGGGTACTGTAATAATTACTGGGTTTTTTTGTGCACTGCTTTTTTCATCCATTCATAACTCTGAAGATCTGGTGAATATTACATGTTGAAAAATTGGTACGAGAAACAATATTTACTTAAATAAATATTTGATGTATGAATTAATAGCTAATTTACGTGGATATAAATATGCTTAACTCACAACTAAGAAATAAATAAGAACTGAAGATGTGAAGATCAGAACAGGTGTTTTACTGTGTTCAACATGTAAGTGTTCAACTGTTGGGCAACGAGAACCAGAAGTAAGGGGTTTGAGGCTGTTTTTATAAAAGCAGCTCTCAAAATTAAGGCATATGTTACATAAAGAAACTACAAAATGGCATAGAAGGCACATTTGTTTCTGCAGACATGCCTGCACCAAAGATCAATCTTCAAAAACGAATATATCGACATACTGAAAACCTTTAAAACTTTCCCAGTTTTGACTACTACCTTCTTTGTTCATTATTTCTTATCAGAGCAAAATCCTAGGAAATGCTGGATTAACTTCAGTAATTAACTATTAGATGAACATTCCAAAGATCAAAAGTCAATGAGAATTAGTCAATGAGAATTGCTGTATGATAGAATGGCCTACATTTTTTAAAAGTATTCAGATGATCTTGCAATATTTGGTCAATTGCTCTTCTACATATTGAAAGTTCTGAACCAAAATACAACTAGAAACTGATTTAGTTATTTCTGTTATGCTTGAAGAAAATTAGATGTTTTAAAAATGCTGATGAAGCCCTAGAAGATGAGAGACCGCTAAAATTAGGAATTCAAAAAACATTCTATGAAGATATTCTAAAGCTTCTTACATAACACTTTAATTCTTAAGTAACAAAATATTAAACATGAAACAATTCAGAAACATATGTACTCTGAATCAAAGGTTGTATTTTTTTCATTAGTATTATTAAAAAGAAAATACTCAACTAGAGTTCTTTGAAAGGGGGAATTTCTGTCCCATAAGATCTTGTGTTATTTTTCTTATTATGAAGAAAATACAAAAAAAAGTAAAAACAAAAGACTTTTCATTGAAAAGCAGAAAACATCAGTCAAAAATATAACAAAATCTCACTTCAATGTTTTCCATTTAAAAAGAGAAAGTTTTAGATGCTCCCATTCTGAACATTTAGCACTGGTTTATTCAGATTCTACAATATATTTTATAATTCTTGCTGCAATATCTCTTGAGTTCCTTGATCGTCTTTGCCTGCTATGGGGTCCTGAAGTCCCAAAGGGATTGCATCTTCTATTGCCAAGTATATGTAGAAAAGGGCTGTCAGAGAGATGTAATTTCTACCTTAAATGGCTGTATTACATTAGGGAGCAACCTCACATTTAAACTGCTCATCTAAGACATCACTATTACCAGGTGACTAGATCTTGTAGGCTGAATTTTTTAATATTTTTAACTTCATTCTACTTTTGTGTTCAACATGGACCTGCATTTTTTCCTAAAATATACTGGTATGAGGAATTTTGACAAATCAGCATATGTTCAGAACATAAGCAAACAGTCAAGAAAACTGATTTGTTTTGTGTGTATGGTTTCAACATTAATAGTGCACAGAAAAAAAATCTGTTAAATTCAGACATACCCTTGATTAGCAGTCTTCATTCTTTAACACTCACTTCAGATCTTATTAGGATTTAAGGAAAAAAAAAAAAAGAATGAAATAATCAAGGAACAAATTAAAAATATTCTGAATTACACTACTGTGTTTTTGCTGAAAACAACCTGGCATAAGACAAGAAGGCAGAATATGACATTAATGATATTCATGTGAGTAGAATCAATGCATCATGTTGTCATAAAACTGGCATTTTCATTTCTCACTCCCACAGACATAAAATAGCAGCATCCAATATGCTGTCAAGGCAATGCATACCAGTGGTAAAATGCATTCAAACTTTCAGATGCGTAAAACAAATGACTGTTTCAGAGTGTCTTAGAAATGCTCTAAAAGTAGCCAGAAACATTTTAACTATGTCAAATAAATTATAGTTGAAGAAAATACACTGATGTGTAGTGGTAAACAATACTAAGTAGTAAAGAAATCCAATTGCATACTTGCTCTCCTTAGGCTAAGCATGATATGCAAATGAAGAACACTGCTAACTCTTACACAACTGTTACAAAACAGTTTACATTTTTGTTCTCTCAAGTGGTAGATACAACAGCGAACTACAAGTTCTTTAAGAATCACTAAATTTAAAACGTCAGAGACTTAGCAAGCAAACTTCAGTGAGTTCATAATAATTTTTCACTCATTAACAAAAGTTGTCATTTGATTTTATCACTGGAGAACAGAAAATAATGTTGATATTGGGTCCAACCAAAAATGCAGAGAGCAGAAAAACAGAAAAATGCCTAGGTCAGTTTTAGTTTTTAGCTGTTCATTTGTGCACTGGATAGGAAATAGTGATTCATAGCATTCATTCTCTTCATAACCTCATGAAGAGAAAAAAAAGGCAATAAATATCTGAAAATGCCAAATATTTTTCAACGTCAATCAACATCAACAATTTTATCTCCGATTGCTTTTTTCTTTTTTAAGAAAACTCTTTTATCTACACTGTGCCATACTGTTTCCCTCTATCTTTGACCTCAGCCAACAAATTCAGAACATACTAATATAATTTATGGCATAAAATGTGACCAACTCCACGGTTTGTGTGATGCTACAATTACATCACCCACAGCTATATCCTTCTGCTAGGACAAGTTCAAATTCCTTGTTCTTGGCATTCAGTGACCCAAATTACTCAGCCTTAACCTATAACTTTGACCTTGTCTTCTTCTATGTGCTAAGGACGTGAGTTCAGCACCACTTTAATTTCCTTCTACCATTTTATCTTCATGCTCTCTTTCTAGCTGTCTCACATTCATAGAAGGCATAGAATGCCTTCTGAATCCCTGTTTACAGACCTTATTCTTTCTTCTTTCAAATTATTTTTAAAACCTTTCTCCTAATATCTACCATTAAAAGAATAATGCACTTGGAAATCACAAATGCATGCATGTCTGACAGCTAATTGCAAAATCCTTTTTAAAAATTATAGTCATATTTCCACCTCTTTTTGTTTACTTTCTCCTTTTATGTGTCACATCTTAATCTGTAACCTCTTCATGATGGGGAGCTTTCCATTAGCTGCTCCATCATCACTTTTTTTTTGCTCAAAGCAAAGTAATTTATGTTTGCCTATGACACTCCACTGTTTAGACACTCCAAAGAAGAATGGACGATAAGGAGGATGTCAGAATACTATAAGATGTAAAGAGCAGCATTTTTCTTACAGTGGACACCTGGACATCACAATCAACAGAAAATGAAATGAATGGAATCTTTGAACCCCCCAAAACAGTGTTTATCCACAAAATACATTTTTCAAGCTCCAGAAAAACATCAATTATTAACTTTCTTTAAAAGAAGCCTAAAAACAAAAACTATGACATTTCACAAATTAATCCCATTGTCACCATCAGAACAACACATTTTAGGGAAAAGAAATTTTGCCATACTTATTTTCAGTCTTCTTGATAACTTCAGATGTTTAGTGTTTATAATTTACTGATAACTATCTATATGCAAAATAATAATGCAATAACCTGTTAATTTTTTATACACCGAAGGATGCAAAAGATGTATTTGACTTGTTTAGATTTTTAATGAAAGATTAAACAATAAGAATAACTGTCTGCAAGGCAAGTAAAGATGGCTTTGGTATTCCCTGGCTCTCTGTTCTCTGATTTAGAAGAGCTGAAGCATAATTTATAGACACAGAAGTGGTATAGCTATTTTTATATATATAATACATATTGGAATGAGTAAATGAAAATTAAAAGTTACATGGTAGATGCTCATAAGTGAGCATCTCAGTTATTTCTTTTTCAGAAGTACTTCCTCTGAACTGATGAAAAAACAGGTGCCAACTGTTGTAGTAACCACTATGGAGTAATGGTATTGCTAGAAAAGGGAAATAATTTTTGGCTGGCTTTGTTTCAGTGAAGAGGAAATAAAAACACAGCTACAGCATTTATGAATTTATTTCAAACACAATGTCCTCCTGAGTTCAATTTATACTAAGAGGAATGCCAGCTATCCATCAGAGGTGGTAAAGATCAAATTGTGTTTCCTTCACCTCCTATGGGAATAAACCCCAGGAGGTGGCAGCATAGAGACAGAGACTCGGACAGGTGAAAACAGACTCCATAAATGGAATCAGTTTGACTAGGAATCATATTAAAGATTAAAAACGAGCATAATCACTATGTTTCTGCTGCAAATATACTGTGGAAAAAAATTCTTCTTACTCTTCTAATAGTTAAATGTGCCAAACAGAGAAGAATATGCTGGACTCTTAGACACGTATGCTCAAAATTTACACTTTAAACCCTGACTACTTTGAGGTATGCTACTAGTACTATAAATACCAAGATAATTCTGATTGCTAAACTCATGATAAGTTAAGCTAGCAAAACTACATTCTGAAGTCCTTTAATTTTATCTCTAATTTCAGAAGCTAAAAAGCTGAACTGCAACAGGATATGCTTCTCCTTATAGTTCAGTTGTTCCCAGTGCTACTGTTCACCTTTAAACCTGGTAGCTCACCGTAACCACAACACACAGGGCCCTGACTGCCTTCTGCAGGCTGACTCTTCTGAGTTTCAACTGAGCGCTTTGCATTTTAATTTATTACAATTAAGGTCAACCACAATATGAACTGAAACACCTAGTTCGTCACAGTTTGTATACATCTTGGTCAAATTGATCTTGATTTATTTGCCCTATTTATTTGTCTTCTCAGTTTATGTTTTTGGAACAAAAAATAGAAAAAGCATCTGAGATAGTAGCCTGCTGTTCTGTAAGTGCTTCTCAGATCTTCTTTCCTTCCTGCCTATATCTCTTTGTTTATTTTTCCTGCCCAGGGAAGTCTCGAATGTCTCCTGCCTGGCAATGTTCTTAGCCAAGTTAGACGGGGATTTGGTAACCTTCTAGTGGGAGGTGTCCCTGCCCATGGCAGGGAGGTTGGAACTAGATGACCTTTACGGACCCTTCCAACCCAAGCTGCTCTGTGGTTCTATTTTATGATTCCATTCTAAAAAAAAATTATCTTTCTCTCTTTCAAAACTAATTACTCTTCTTAAATTGTTTCAATTGCATGTGCTTTCAAAACTAAAGCAGTTCACCCTGCCTATATGTTGCCTACATGTTGACAGTATTAAGCAGGAAGTCTTGACATCTTCTCTTTTCTCTCCTCTACTATTTTCAGTTCATTTGAACATCTGTTGCAAAATTTCTGGGTTTGCAAGATGTTTCAACCCCTACAGCAGAATTAGACATTGTTTAGGTAACTCTCTGAAGTCAATGACTGCAAATCCAAACCATGTTCCATTTTCAAAAACATTTTCTCATCCCACATTACTGCTTTCTGCCAGCTAGTATCCTTCAGTACACTGATCACTGTTTTAGCAAAGTGCTATAATTTTGTACATTGTGCTTTAGGAAATCATGTTAATCAGCACTTGGCCCAAGAATAAGTTAGTCAGATGGGAAAAGGAAAGAAAAGCAATTGAAAATTGCATGCTGCATAGCTATTTACGTGATCCTTTAAAAATTCAGATGCACTATATACCACTACTTTTTTCAGAAGTTCATAAAAATTATCAATCTGATAATAATATTAAAGAAAACAGTATTATACTGTTTTTTAAAAAAAGACTATATCCTTTTTTCCCCTTAGAACTCTGAACATCCATTCTTTTTTTTTATACAGCACACTAATCACTATTTTTATTTCTGAAATACTTATAGCGCTTAAGTAGAGAATCAGTTGAATTCCCACGTGAAAGCTGGATTTTCAACACATCTTCCAGTGAAGAGGCAAAATAACATTGAAAAGAATCCAAATTAACAAGGGAATCAGAAGTAAACAAAACAAAACAAAACAAAAAAAAACAGCTTAAATGCTGATAATTTTGAGTACTCTGAAAACAACAGAAACAGCACAAAATATAATAGAAATGCAAGGTATTTTCTCCAATACAACTTAAAAAAAAAAAAAGCTATCAGTGTCTTTTTAAAACACATTTTCACATTTTTATCATAAAACCTCCAGCATTAAAGTATATATACTACTACTCCAATGAATAACCTGTATACTTTTTCAGATCAAAACAATTCCACCATAGATGTTATGTGCTTATTTTTGTAATAGTCATTCATTAGCCTGTGTTAACCTAAGCTATTTTTGTTTTACTGGAGTGCTTCTTCTCAGTGTGAATTCAGGCAAAAGCCTTCTGGCATTTGCTCACCTGCATACATTGCCAAGGGCCACATTCACTCCTATATTGGGATCTCACCTTTTCTGTTTGAATATATTCAGTTTTATCTAGGTTTTTCTTCTTTTTTTTCCTTCTTTTCCTAAAAAGTAGTGTGGGCTGATGAGGGAGTGTCATGGTCATATCACCCACTAAGACAAATTTTGGACTAATTTTTCAATTTCCCAGTAGTAATTATGCATTTGGTGTGAATGAGGTATAGTTCACTATCAGGTATTGCTGTTGAAAAGACAAAAGACAGGTAATGGAAAGACTATAAAAATAATATCAGAACTCTTTGAGGTAACTTGTAAAAAACATGGAATGTTTTCACAGGACCTTGATTTTGGATCAGACAAAATGATAGCTGCTTAAGATAACGTTCACCAAACTCCAAAGTACCAATCAGTTTGAAGTTCATCTTAAATTATGTTTGGGAAAGGAACATTTTCTTGACAAAAGAGAAGGTCACAGAAAAAAAGTGAGGGAGGGAAAAATAAGTTGCACTAAACCAAGTCTATTACAAAGGTGAAATGTTCTAGGATTTCTTTGTAAATACAATTTCCCTGAATTTAGTACTATTTTCTTCGCTCTAGTAAAGGACAAACCAATCCATTTTGGCTAAAATGCTGTGGGAAAGGGAATTTCTGAATTCAAACATACATCATTCGATACAGATAAAAATGTAGATAATAATATAGAGATTATGATGAAATAGAGATACAGTGTTAGAGTCAGGTAAGAAATACAAACAAATACAAGTATGTGCATATGCATTTACACATTTTTATATACATTTACACATACACATATACATTGTATAAAGCATTTGAAATTTTTCCATGAGTATTCTGTAGTATAACTATAGTGACTAACAATCAAATTAAATTTGTAAGATTCTACAATATTTCAAATAAATAGAGGATAAAAAATAAAAATAATCAGAGCAGGAGCTTGTCTTCATGCAGACAGCATTTGTTGATCAGTACACTTCATAAAATTGATTGTATAACTAATTTAATTTTGCATATTAATTGCGCAAAAACTGTTTTTTCATATCAAAGCTCTCACCTTTTTCCTATTTTACAATCAAAAATAAGATATCATAGTTCTCATTCCTTTTTGTACTGAAAGAGTAAAAAGAGATTTCTAAATTTTATACTGCACTACCAACAGAATTGCTTCCCAATTATAGCCACACTCATGACAAAATGTACTGAAGTCAAAGTACATTGCAAGGGTTACCAACATAATTTGAAGTCCACACAGTTGTCCAGATATAATCTGACTAAATTTAACTTGCAGAGTCTTTAGTATCATTCATAGGAAGAATCAAATTTATTCTGATACATCAGACCAGCCTATTACTTAAAATAATTTCATAGTTAACTTGTTAGAGAATCCTTTAGATACACAAACAATTGTGGAACAAGATATGCACACTTTTTAAAGCACAGCAATGTTCTAAACTTGGAAACAGTATAGAAGACTACAATTATCACAAATAGTTCTTGATTATTAACATGCAAATAGAGCTGAGTGTATTTATGTTGTACACATTAGTGTGCATATATCTACGTACATTAACATTAATAGTAGATGTGACAGTTGAAGAAGAGCTATTGGAAGCTGGCTTTTGTTTTAAGTACAGTTTTTCTTTACATCCCTAATGGAAAATGTAAAACAGATTTAGCCTACCAAACCTACCAAAAATGTCAAAGCTACTACTGTCAAAAATGGTCTTGCATTCTAGTTTTCATACAGATTTCATTCTCATCTACAGCTGAGAAAGAGCGCATTGCAAATTACTTTTGTAAAATATATTAGTTTTTAAGTGATCATCACATTAGTGTCAGTAAAACTTAACCCAGTTAGGAAATACAAGAACAAGTAATTACCAGACGTTATTTATATATTTGAGATTATTGTGTTGCTTTTTTTTTTTTTAATTTACAGGAGATAAAATGCATAATCTTTTTCAGATCTGTTTTATGTGCTGCTTTCCTTATAAAATATTAGAAACTTTTGGGGGAGCTATATGCTTTCTTCTCTTTTCTATGAGAAAAAAACAGATAATTTATTTGGATTAAGAACTGTTGCCACTACAGCCGATCTCATCTGGAGTAAAAACTAGAATTATACTGTTAAAAAATCAAGTTTATTGTCAGTATGTAATGCACCTAGAGCAAAAAGCTGTATAATATACTAAGTTTGAATAATGAGAACATTATACATGCCTCTGCATCTGTGTATTTTGGTGTAATTCTAATTTCTTTGAGAAAGAGTTTTGCTTGCATTCAGTATTTGAAGTTCTAAGGTCTTTCTCTATAAAATGCTACCTTTAAAACCCTGTGCTAAAGTGTATTTGCCATCACTCAGTTCTACCAGCAAGCACAACCAGATACTTCTTTGGCTTCCTTGCGCATTTGAAACAGTCACTGTTCCTGCTCATTGGACTTCAGAATGCTACAGCCAAAAGGGGTGTTGCTTTTAAGCCAAAACAAAGAGATTAGCAAATGCTTGGTGGCTGTCTCATACTCTCACAGCTAGGTCAAAAAAAAAAAGTTTTCAACAGAAAAGGAATCAAAACTAAAGCCCGCCGAAATCACGGTGAGAAATCCAGAGAAGCTATACAGATTTTCCTGCACTTAGTATTGATTTTGACAAGTGACCAAAGCAACTTAAATAGATAAGGTGGATTTGGAAGACAAGTTTTTTTGTTTTTTTTTTTCCCCAAAGGTATGAGTTTTCTGCTACCAAACCAAAACAAACAAAAAATCCAAATCAAATAACAAATAATTATTATTTGTAATACTAAAAATAAATGCAATTCACTGACAAAGAAAACAGTGGAATTTCTGACTGCATGTATTTCTGACTGCATTCAGTGTTAACACATAGCACACATCAGATACTATACATGGGATAGACCTCCGGTCTTCTAATTTAACTGCAAGGAAAACAGCCCTGTACACAGCAGGGCTCTTATTTTGCAAATAATGTACTATTTAGAAAAATGTAATACTTCTCCTACAATCTACAAACTATTTCACTGTCAGTTCTGACAGATCTACTGCAGCTTACACAAATGGATTTATCCCATTTACCCATCTAAATGGCTTAATAATATATATTAAGGTCTACACTTTTAGCTTTCAACATGTTCATATAAATTTCAACTCAAGATTTGGTGTGAGGTAGCATTCATATATACATCTGTACCTTCATCCACAAAGTCCTTAAAAAAAGACAAACACATGCCCCTTTTTCAGGACAAAACATTTCCAGCCAGGATCGCAGTGTTCAAATGGTGTGGGCACATCACCTTGGATTCAGAACACTCATTTTCTCATTAGCTATTCCATCTTTGTAAGAAAGGTCCTAAATTCAATAACTCTCACTGGCAGGCCAATTTGTTTTTAACAGCTACACTCTTTGCAAGACACCTTGTACTGCAGTCATGGGGTTTTATTCATTTGAATCATATGGCTAAATATAATTATAGCCGTCAATTACTTTGTACTTTCAAAAACACAGAAAATGTCTTACATTGTATATAAGGCACCATTAGTGGAATTGTTTCCTTCTTAATTGGCAGAGGTTGGAAATGTTCTCCAGGCTTTTTGGATTTCTCAAATGCTTGCCCTTTCCTCTCACTTTTTCTTCAAAATGTCCAGAGTGAATTTTATCCAATCACTTTTATATGTAATTTTGACTCAATAAATCTTAAATTCTTTGCTTCAACAGAAAGGGTATCCCCACCCCAACCCCATCCCCATCCAAACTAACAGCCACCGTGGTTAGCATATTCTCCTGAACTACTCATGTCCCTCTCAGCTACCTGAGCTGAACACAGAACTCCTGGCTCCTTGCTGCAGGCTATGGCAAAGAGCACGAATACATGTGAGGTCAGAGAGAGGGGAGTGGGACTGCCTCCACATATAATCTTTTCCTTGAAGAAAACTGAGCAATGAATAATACCTAGAAAAGAGAAATTGACGTAACTTTCCCTTAATGAGGCAGCCTTCCTAACACTGCGGCCTATTTATCTTAATTCATTTAACTTTGACAGAAACTCACTTTGCAGGCCTTTAACATACATTATCTCACCTTTGGCCTCAGGTGTGTCAGTAACAGATGTACCTAGCATTTGTTAAACTCTTAAAACGAGGCACTAATGAGTGAAGGTGGCATGCTTCCTGCTTCAGGATACAACCCTGTACCTTGTCCCTAAGTCGCCAGAGGCACCTCCCTGCACTAAATGGTCCATTTTATGGACCCGTTTAGAGCTTACTCTTCTCAGCACTTCCCTGGCCTACTCACCAAGCACTTTGGCAGAGGGCACTTCTTACTGAATGGATGGGGTATGTTCACCCTTATTCTCATTTGTCTAACACACCTGATTGGCATCTCATTCAGCAATAGCTAACACCTAACGTGTTAAAGACTTGTCTTTCACAGATCTAGCTATTACTGAATTTCTTTCCTTCTCTCTCTTCAGGCAAAATGTCTGAATTCC